>NC_091287.1:188830656-188840656 GCF_032444005.1 Ranitomeya imitator
CCCCATGCTGTCATGTGCTGCTCCCATCCTGCGTCCCCATCCTGTCATGTGCTGCTCCCATCCTGCGCCCCCATCCTGTCATGTGCTGCTCCCATCCTGCACCCCCATCCTGCCATGTGCTGCTCCCATCCTGCGTTCCCATCTTGACATGTGCTGCTCCCTCCCATCCTGCGCCCCCACCTTGACATGTGCTGCTCCCATCCTGCGCCCCTGTCCTGTCATGTGCTACTCCCATCCTGCGCCTCCATCCTGTCATGTGCTGCTGCCTTCCTGCGCCCCCTTCCTGTCATATGCTGCTCCCATCCATATGCCCCGTATGCTGCTCCATAAAGGTTGATGGCCCCATAAGATGCTCGCTCCATAGCATAATATGCCCCGTAAGCTGCTCCATAAAGGTTGATGGCCCCCATAAGATGATCCATAGCATAATATGCCCCGTATGCTGCTGCTGCGATTAAAAACAAAAAATGACATACTCACCTCTCATTGCTGGGCGCCGAGTGCCGGGGGACACCGGCGCGCTATGGGGATCAGGTGTCGCAGTCGCAGCTGGCTCAGGCCCCCGGCACTTTCGATATTCACCTGCCCTCGTTCCACCGCCGTGCGCCGCTGTCTTTTGGGTCCTCTGGCTGTGACTGTTCAAGCAGAGGGCGTGCACTAAACACATCATCGCTCCCTCTGACCTGAACGTCACAGTCAGAGGACGTGGAAGACAGAGCCCGGCGGTGGAAGCGGGACAGGTGAATACCGCACACTTACCCTCCCCCTTCATACTCACGCCCTCCTGGCGCAGTCTCTGCACGTCTCTGCTTCGCCGATAGTCTCCGGCGCCGGCAGCTTGTTCCTGTGTTCAGCGGTCACATGGTACCGCTTATTAAAGTAATGATATGTGCTCCACACCTATGGGAGTGGAGTCACGTGCATATTCACCGGGACAGGTGAATATCGCATATTTACCCTCCTGGCACATCCCTGCTTCTCCGTTGGGAGATCGCGGTATGCCTTCAATGTTTACGCATACCGCGATCTCTTGGGCCACAATTCTCATCCCCGGATGCGTCACTCTGTGGGGTCCAGACTGCGCAGGCGCTTGCGCAGTCTATGAAGGCTTCGGACAGAGTGACGCTCCCAGTGTTATATTATAGATGACAACTTTTCCTCCAGTTCTTGTTAATGTAGCTTTCCTAACAGACTGCACAGCACTCCTGTCCATACAATGGCTGCTAACGGAGAAGCTGTTAAATAAACCTGTTCATCAGTAGAGATGTGAGAACCCGAACAGTAAAGTTCGGCCTCCGTACCAAACACCTAATTTCGGGCACGGACACCAAACACGGACTTCACCAGGAATGACAACGTGGCAAACACCGCTTCTGAACAGCGGTGAATTCACCCCCGCTGGTCAAGAGCCGTGGTTCCCACAGCTATGATCGGAGGTATAAAGATTACCTCACACTGGGTGTCAGTTGATGGGACTAGAGCTCCCATCAACCGACACCTGCTTCCGCTACAAACAGACAGCAGGAGCAGTTGATGGGAATATTCCCATATATCTGCCCTGCAAATAAATAAATTAAAAAAAGTGTTCCTCTGTATTTTTGATAACGAGCCAAGCAAAACTCACAGCTGGGGGCTACAACCCTCAGCTGTCAGTTTCAGCAAGGCTGGCTATCAACAATAATGGGGTCCCCATGCCATGTTTTTAATTATTTAAATAAATAACTAAAGAAACGGCATGGGCCCCCCCCCCCCCTTCATTTTTACAACCAGCCTTGCTAAAGCTGACAGCTAGGGGCTGGTATTCTCAGGTTAGTAAGGGGCCATGGATACTGGCACCCCAGCCTAAAAATAGCAGCCCGCAGCTACCAAGAAAAGGCACATCTATTAGATGCGCCAATTCTGGCTCTTTGCTCAACTTTAACGGCCTGAACGCAGCGCATTTAAATAAAACAGAAATGTTTCTTATGGTGTAGTATGTTAATATTTGGGGCCCCACTTTAAACTTTTGCCCAGAGTCCCACTTTGTACAAAACTGGTCCTGCATGTCCCCAACAAAGCTGCTAAAATAAAGATAATGTGGCTGACCTTGTTAATTCATTCTGCAGCCAGCAAGAGACCGTGTAATACAGAGGATATAGAAGGCAAGTGACGCAAGATTTTTAAAGAAACCCAAATGCAAAAATGTTTAGCCCCAATTGCATGCATTTAAAAAAGAAAACGTCCACAACCCCTTTAAATATACTTTTATTTTTATACATAAATTTAGACATCTGTTACTTGTTGCACATTTTAAACATTTCATGAGCCCCTCAATAATTGCTACAATATTATCTACACACATGCAGAAATGCTCACAATTATCATGAACTGAATTTCCTCTGATTTAGCCTAAAGGAATATACAAGATGGGTAAAAATACACAATAACTTAAGGTCAGCTGACTTCCCGATACTTGGGGATAATTACTCAGTACCATAGTTGGTGCAAATCTGTTGCTGGAAGATGGAAAGTCTGAGAACAGTCTCCTACCTCCCGGGGAGGCACAAAGTCACTCCGTAGCAATGACGTTATGCCAGGCCGGCTAATGTAAAGAAAAGTCAAGGACAACAAGAGATAGGTTCTCAGGGCTCACACCAACTACTCACTACAGTATGTGACTGAGCTCACTTTATTTTGTTTGATCAATTATCCATTATATTTCTTGATGTTTATTACACATTTTTCAGCTGGTCAGTGCAACGCTCTTCAAAGCTGCCACAATTGGGTACTACCTTCACATTTTACTGCCTTCCGCTAAGACACTGCAAAATACTCATAAAAATATATATATATCTCTATATCCACGCTGGAAATGCCACAAAAAAAAATATTTTTTTTCTAGATGAAATATTATCTTAACTAAAATAAGCGGTGACTTAATTAGGCACTGATATAGCATTCAAGATGGTATATAAGATAAAAATGGTTACCGGATGATGACGAGCAATTTCCTCCTGATCCGGATTCCCGAATGTGTGCCCGATAATGAAGGAATCTTATGCGGTTTTGAAGGTAAGTATGTGAGGAGAGGGTGTAAAAAAGCCTGTCCCGGCCGGTGACAGACTCATAAAACTACAAAAACAACTATAAAACACAGGAATTTATTAAAGAAATTAATAAATACAGATCAGCTTACCCCAAGGAGGATTTCCTAGATCTTTGAAATGTGTGGAAACAGAAACCAGATCAGTCTCAATTTTCAAATTAATTTCTCCATTTCTATTGGCTTCAATGACCTTTAAAATAAATAACGTACATTTTATTGATCATTTCTTACTTTTGATGTTATGCAGCTTTTATTAAAATTGACTATACCAGACAAATTACACCGCTTACTACATTCTTTAAGTGGTTAGTCATAATAGTGAGAGTATAAATTAACAAACTTACTAAGTTCAGCTTATCACATAAACAAGAAAACCCAGCACTGACACCACATGTTAAAATTAATGCATGAGAAAGAACAGCGGTTAAGGGGTTGTGCCACCATATGACATGCAGTTAATGCCGCAGACATCTTGTAAATAATTTTAAATACATTTCAATTGCAAAAGTATGCCCCACGAAAAGAGAACATCATCAGGATTATCCATGTTAAACTAAACGTATGGGCACATTGACGCTGTCTTATCCATTTAATAGATACCTTCAGTGTAGAAACCTTGAGCATGTTTTTTGTTAAATCATTAGGAGCTTCAGATTCCTAAATTGTTTGTGCATCGGGTGGCGCAAAATTGCGTGTGGGTAGGGCCTTCGGCTCTGCCATGATCCCTCTGCAGCCTCTGGTGTCAATATCTTCCTTGTTTAAATTTTGTGCTTGTGCCATGTCAGCCATGGGCGGCGCTTGCGCAGATTGATCTTGTAGTGGGCTTCAAGAAAATGGTGCCAGCTCATGCACATTTGGCAACCCACGTCACGGGTCCTGTTTTTCTGTGGTGGTTTTCTTTAGAACAGTGGAGGTTTTTTCCTCCTTTTTTCCTCTTGTGGTTTTTGCTGTTAGAATAGGACTGGTAAGCGTGAGGACCCGTGACGTGGGTTGCCAGCTTACATATTGAGGCCATAATATTAACTAATACCTTACATATATGTTCTTGTGCACTTTTTTTACTTTTTGAGGTGCAGTTTGATGACTTTGTAAGCTGTGAGCTCTGTTCACACGGGACGCATTACAGTTAGCACTGGGCAGCCTGCCACAGGGCGTTACTAATAGGCTATGATCCAGATGCTTTGCATAATCTGTGTGAACACTGCTGCAGATTATTTATTTGCACTGGTGTGCCAAGCGGCCAATCTCTTATTGTAGGCTGGCTGTCTCATTTGGTATTTCCGCACCTGTGCAGGCGCCATCTTTACTTGGGCCCGCTGCATCATGATAGTGCATTTGATTTGAGGCCTGTACAGGTAAACACCTTTGCCTGTTTTTTTTTCTGTATTTTCTCTTGTAGTAAAGGGAGTATAAACTCATAACATTCTTTGACACACTCAGTGCAGGAATGAATGTGTGGCATGGATATATGTAACATAGTAACATAGTTAATAAGGCCGAAAAAAAGACATTTGTCCATCCAGTTCAGCCTATATTCCATCATAATAAATCCCCAGATCTACGTCCTTCTACAGAACCTAATAATTGTATGATACAATATTGTTCTGCTCCAGGAAGACATCCAGGCCTCTCTTGAACCCCTCGACTGAGTTCGCCATCACCACCTCCTCAGGCAAGCAATTCCAGATTCTCACTGCCCTAACAGTAAAGAATCCCCTTCTATGTTGGTGGAAAAACCTTCTCTCTTCCAGACGCAAAGAATGCCCCCTTGTGCCCGTCACCTTCCTTAGTATAAACAGATCCTCAGCGAGATATTTGTATTGTCCCCTTATATACTTATACATGGTTATTAGATCGCCCCTCAGTCGTCTTTTTTCTAGACTAAATAATCCTAATTTCGCTAATCTATCTGGGTATTGTAGTTCTCCCATCCCCTTTATTAATTTTGTTGCCCTCCTTTGTACTCTCTCTAGTTCCATTATATCCTTCCTGAGCACCGGTGCCCAAAACTGGACACAGAACTCCATGTGTGGTCTAACTAGGGATTTGTACAGAGGCAGTATAATGCTCTCATCATGTGTATCCAGACCTCTTTTAATGCACCCCATGATCCTGTTTGCCTTGGCAGCTGCTGCCTAGCACTGGCTGCTCCAGGTAAGTTTATCATTAACTAGGATCCCCAAGTCCTTCTCCCTGTCAGATTTACCCAGTGGTTTCCCGTTCAGTGTGTAATGGTGATATTGATTCCTTCTTCCCATGTGTATAACCTTACATTTATCATTGTTAAATCTCATCTGCCACCTTTCTGCCCAAGTTTCCAACTTATCCAGATCCATCTGTAGCAGAATACTATCTTCTCTTGTATTAACTGCTTTACATAGTTTTGCATCATCTGCAAATATTGATATTTTACTATGTAAACCTTCTACTAGATCAGTAATGAATATGTTGAAGAGAACAGGTCCCAATACTGACCCCTGCGGTACCCCACTGGTCACAGCGACCCAGTTAGAGACTATACCATTTATAACCACCCTCGGCTTTCTATCACTAAGCCAGTTACTAACCCATTTACACACATTTTCCCCCAGACCAAGCATTCTCATTTTGTGTACCAACCTCTTGTGCGGCACGGTATCAAACGCTTTGGAAAAATCGAGATATACCACGTCCAATGACTCACCGTGGTCCAGCCTATAGCTTACCTCTTCATAAAAACTGATTAGATTGGTTTGACAGGAGCGATTTCTCATAAACCCATGCTGATATGGAGTTAAACAGTTATTCTCATTGAGATAATCCAGAATAACATCCCTCAGAAACCCTTCAAATATTTTACCAACAATAGAGGTTAGACTTACTGGCCTATAATTTCCAGGTTCACTTTTAGAGCCCTTTTTGAATATTGGCACCACATTTGCTATGCGCCAGTCCTGCGAAACAGACCCCGTCGCTATAGAGTCCCTAAAAATAAGAAATAATGGTTTGTCTATTACATTACTTAGTTCTCTTAGTACTTGTGGGTGTATGCCATCCGGACCCGGAGATTTATCTATTTTAATCTTATTTAGCCGGTTTCGCACCTCTTCTTGGGTTAGATTGGTGACCCTTAATATAGGGTTTTCATTGTTTCTTGGGATTTCACCTAGCATTTCATTTTCCACCGTGAATACTGTGGAGAAGAAGGTGTTTAATATGTTAGCTTTTTCCTCGTCATCTACAACCAATCTTTCCTCACTATTTTTTAA
The DNA here is from genome assembly GCF_032444005.1 of Ranitomeya imitator. Taxonomy (NCBI): domain Eukaryota; kingdom Metazoa; phylum Chordata; class Amphibia; order Anura; family Dendrobatidae; genus Ranitomeya; species Ranitomeya imitator. Next base: position 188,836,990 of record NC_091287.1, read on the forward strand.
GGGGCCTACATTTTCAGTTTTTATTCTTTTACTATTGATATAGTTGAAGAACAATTTGGGATTAGTTTTACTCTCCTTAGCAATGTGCTTCTCTGTTTCCTTTTTGGCAGCTTTAATTAGTTTTTTAGATAAAGTATTTTTCTCCCTATAGTTTTTTAGAGCTTCAATGATGCCATCCTGCTTTAGTAGTGCAAATGCTTTCTTTTTACTGTTAATTGCCTGTCTTACTTCTTTGTTTAGCCACATTGGGGTTTTCCTATTTCTAGTCCTTTTATTCCCACAAGGTATAAACCGCTTACAGTGCCTATTTAGGATGTTCTTAAACATTTCCCATTTATTATCTGTATTCTTATTTCTGAGGATATTGTCTGTTGTGAATTCTGTGGTCAAGCTCCCTCCTGTGGTCATGAGTGGTACTTCGGCTGGTTCTGTCTATGAGCTTCCTCTGGTGGACGTGAGTGGGGCTGCGGCTTCTGAGTTTCCTTCCTCAGGTGAGAGGTTAAGTCGTTAGGTGCTGCTCTATTTAACTCCACCTAGTTCTTTGTTCCTGGCCTCCAGTCAATGTTCCAGTATTGGTCTTGCTTTCTCCTGGATCGTTCTTGTGGCCTGTCTGCCCTGCATAAGCTAAGTTTTGCTTGTGTTACTTTTGGTTGCTATATTTTCTGTCCAGCTTGCTATATTGGTTTTTCTTGTTTGCTGGAAGCTCTGAGACGCAGAGGGAGCACCTCCGTACCGTTAGTCGGTGCGGAGGGTCTTTTTGCCCCTCTGCGTGGTTGTTTGTAGGTTTTTGTGCTGACCGCAAAGCTATCTTTCCTATCCTCGGTCTGTTCAGTAAGAAAATCTATTTCATCTCTGTGTTTGTATTTTCATCTTAACTCACAGTCATTATATGTGGGGGGCTGCCTTTTCCTTTGGGGAATTTCTCTGAGGCAAGGTAGGCTTATTTTTCTATCTTCAGGGCTAGCTAGTTTCTCAGGCTGTGCCGAGTTGCATAGGGAGCGTTAGGCGCAATCCATGGCTACCTCTAGTGTGGTTTGATAGGATTAGGGATTGCGGTCAGCAGAGTTCCCACGTCTCAGAGCTCGTCCTATGTTAGTAACTATCAGGTCACTTGTGTGCTCTTAACCACTAGGTCCATTGTGGTTCTGAATCACCTGTTCATAACAATTGTCCCAGTCTACCAGATTAAGGGCATCTCTAAGCTGGTCAAACTTTGCCTTCCTAAAGTTCAGTGTTTTTGTGACTCCCTGACAAGTCCCCCTAATGAAAGACAGGTGAAACTGTACAATATTGTGGTCGCTATTTCCTAGATGCCCGACCACCTGCAGATTTGTTATTCTGTCAGGTCTATTAGATAGTATTAGGTCTAAAAGTGCTGCTCCTCTGGTTGGATTCTGCACCAATTGTGAAAGATAATTTTTCTTGGTTATTAGCAGAAACCTGTTGCCTTTATGGGTTTCACAGGTTTCTGTTTCCCAGTTAATATCCGGGTAGTTAAAGTCCCCCATAACCAGGACCTCATTATGGGTTGCAGCTTCATCTATCTGCTTTAGAAGTAGACTTTCCATGATTTCTGTTATATTTGGGGGTTTGTAACAGACCCCAATGAGAATTTTATTACCATTTTTCCCTCCATGAATTTCGACCCATATGGACTCGACATCCTCATTCCCTTCGCTAATATCCTCCCTTAAAGTGGACTTTAGACAAGACTTTACATAGAGACAAACCCCTCCTCCTCTCCGATTTTTACGATCCTTTCTAAACAGACTGTAACCCTGTAAGTTAACTGCCCAGTCATAGCTTTCATCTAACCATGTCTCGGTTATTCCCACTATGTCAAAGTTACCTGTAGATATTTCTGCTTCTAGATATTTCTGCTTCTAGATGTTAAAAGATATGTCTTTTAACATCAATTAAGGAATTTGCTCCTTAGACCTTGTGGGGGCATCACAACACAGAACCAGACCCCAATCAGAGAACAATAAAACTTTCACATTCCTTATCTATGAACTGTTCTAATTTTTATAGTCACAATGGTTTATCCCTCTCCCATAATGATAGCTCTGCTTCACATCACCTATCTCTTGCATTATTTCTATGCTGTGTTATACATAAATATGTGATTCTTCAGATTTTGTATTAGTCTATGCCCGATGAAGAGACCTGATTAGTCTCGAAAGCTTGCAATTTGTTACCATCTTTTCAGTTAGCCATTAAAAGGTATCAACCACTGAGGACTCTCAATTCTAAATATTTTTCCTCTGAACTAGAGTTTACCCTAATCTCTCTTGATGAGGTACTGGCTTCAAACCCTTTAAAAAAATTATTTCCATCCTGATCATGGTTTTAATATTTTCCATGAGGGAAGGGCATTCTTCTGATAGGGTTCTTCCAATGTACTCTTTATATAGCTTTTTAATATAAGCAGACGGTAATCTGCATTTGTGTAATGCACACTCCCTGTGCTTTGTCTTAGACTGCGCTTTCCTAGGACTCCTATATAAAACATATAGATAAAAATTAAAGGCATTTAGGATAATTTATCCAGCGATCAACTGTGACTCACCCCAGCTGGAACAGGACAACCGAGGTCAGAGGGGCTGCTTCTGTAGGTTCTCAAGGCTGCCTATCGTCTTCCATCTAGAACCCTCTTGCAGCAGTTTTCATGTAAGGGGAGGTTTTTACCCTCCATCACCTTTCCAGGTCTATCCCGGATCGAGACAAGTGAAGGCTAGTGATGCGTCCTGTCCACTCTGGATCATACTGCTCCTGGGGATGCAGAGCCACATCCATAATTCCATCAGATGCCTGGCTTCGTTCATCCAATGTGCCAGCTCCCAGAGGTGCACCGCACCACCAAGAAGTGACATCAGACACTCTGGTGGGATCTGGGGATGCACAGCGCCTTACCAGGCCATGCCCCTGGAACTGACATCCCTCACAGGGATGCAATGCGGCCACACAGACCGTGTTCCAGAGAGAAATCCCTGCTCCTTCCTGCCTTCACCGCTGTCAGGGACCTCTGGATGCCGGATCCACATCCGTGATGCCCGGACCTCGGCAACAGGTAAGAAGACTTCACTTCCCGACAGCATTGGGGAGCTGTAGGGTCTCCCTCAAGGACAGGAAACCACTGAAGCGTACTGAAGGGTTCCACCTTTTAAAGCTGTAGGTTTTTCTATCCTTGGGGGCTGGTCCTTTCTCCATGGAGCTGTCGTGGGGAATGGGAAAACATACATATGTGGTATTGCCGCTTCAGAAAAGTCTGATCTATCAAAATATAAAAACAATTAAACCGATCGGTAAACACCGTAAACGGAAAAATTAAATTTTGTTGATCACCGGAATTCCATAAAAAAGGCTGTAACAAGGGATCATAAAGTCACATCTCTTCAAAAATGGTACTAATTAAAATGTAGTCTCGCCCCACAAAAAATAAGCCGCTGCTCTCAATGACATGTTTAGAGTGGTGTAGAAACCTCCAGAATCGGTCCCTTGAGCAGTGGAAAGATGTGATATTCTCAGACGAATCATCATTTACCCTATTTCCGACCTCCGGCCGAGTGTACGTTTGGAGACAGCCGAAAGAAGACTGCCTTCTCCCAACCGTAAAACATGGTGGAGGTTCTGTGATGATATGGGGTGCTATTTCGTGGAGATCCGC
>NC_091287.1:189143156-189345210 GCF_032444005.1 Ranitomeya imitator
ATTTTTTTGCTGATGATGCTGTATGGTGGATCGTTTTTTGCGGGACAAGATGACGTTTTCAGGGGTACCATGGTTATTTATATCTGTCTTTTTGATCGTGTGTTATTCCACTTTTTGTTCGGTGGTATGATAATAAAGCGTTGTTTTTTGCCTCGAATTTTTTTTCTTGCGGTGTTTACTGAAGGGTTTAATTAGTGGGACAGTTTTATAGGCTGTGTCGTTACGGACGCGGCGATACTAAATATGTGTACTTTTATTGTTTGTTTTTTTATTTAGATGAAGAAATGTATTTATGGGAATAATATATATTTATTTCCATTATTTAGGATTTTTTTTTTTTACACGTGTGGAAATTTTTTTTTTTTACTTTTTTACTTTGTCTCAGGGGGGGGGGGGGGGGCCGAAAATCACAGATCACTGATCTGACAGTTTGCACAGCATTCTGTCAGATCAGTGATCTGACTTAGAGCACTGCAGGCTTACCAAGCGCCTGCTCTGTGCAGGTACTTGGTAAGCCACCTCCCTCCCTGCAGGACCCGGATGCCACAGGGAGGGAGGTAAGGAGACCCTCACAGCAACGTGATCACATCACGTTTCTCTGGGGGTCTCAGGGAAGCCCGCAGGGAGCCCCTTCTCTGTGCGACGCTTCCCTATACCGCCAGCACACCGCGATCATGATCGCGGTGTGCCGGGGGTTAATGTGCCGGGGGCGGTCCGTGACCGCTCCTGGCACATAGTACCGGATGTCAGCTGCGATAGGCAGCTGACACCCGGCTGCGATCGGCCACGCCCCCCCATGAGCGCGGCCGATCGATATGACGTACTATCCCGTCGAGGGTCAGATAGGCCCAGGGCACCTCGACGGGATAGTACATCTAAGGTCAGAGAGGGGTTAAGAACTGTCGGACCTGGCCCAAGTACTCACGGCTCTAGCTGGTGCTCCAAGCACATAGTAAACCGAGGAAAAATACAAAGTCATAAGGCAAGTCCCATTCCAGGGTCAGAATACCAGAGAAATAGCAGATAAGCAAATAGGCAATAACAAATGAGTAGTCAGAACACGGTCCAAAGATCAGCAGCAGAATGTCATATGCAAATAGGCAATAACAATCCGGTAGTCAGAACACAGTCCAATGGTCAGCAGCAGAAGATCAGAACTTACAGCACAGGTATCAGGCGAACACACACCAGAGAGCACTAAGATCAAGCACTAACACTAAGATCAAGCTTTTGACTGGCAGTGATCTGGGCTAGGCAGCTCACCTAAATTGCAGGGCAATTACCAAGAACAGGGAGCACCTGTGGAAATCTATGCACTCCCAATCTCAGATAGGTCAACTGAGCTGTCGATCAAAATACTGACAGTCAGCACGCCCAAGCACAGGATAGTATGACAGAAGAGTCAATCACTGAGTCCCAGACACTCTGAGCAGAGGAATCATTAACATATAGGCTCCCGTCACACTAGCAGTATTTCGTCAGTATTTTACATCACTATTTGGAAGCCAAAACCAGGAGTGGATGATACAGTTATATGAAAAAGTTTGGGCACCCCTATTAATCTTAAGCTTAATGTTTTATAAAAGTTGTTTTTTTTGCAACAGCTATTTCAGTTTCATATATCTAATAACTGTTGGACACAGTAATGTTTCTGCCTTGAAATTAGGTTTATTGTACTAACAGAAAATGTGCAATCTGCATTTAAACAAAATTTGACAGGTGCATAAGTATGGGCACCCCACCAGAAAAGTGACATTAATATCCTCCTTTTGCAAAAATAACAGCCTCTAGATCCTCCTTTTGCAAAAATAACAGCCTCTAGTCACTTCCTGTAGCTTTTAATGAGTTCCTGGATCCTGGATGAAGGTATTTTTGACCATTCCTCTTTATAAAACAATTCCAGTTCAGTTAAGTTTGATGGTCGCCGAGCATGGACAACCCTCTTCAAATGATCCCACAGATGTTCAATGATATTCAGGTCTGGGGACTAGGATGGCCATTCAAGAACAGTGTAATTGTTCCTCTGCCCGAATGCCTGAGTAGATTTGGAGCGGTGTTTTGGATCATCGTCTTGCTGAAAGATCCATCCCCTGCGTAACTTCAACTTTGTCACTGATTCATGAACATTATTGTCAAGAATCTGCTGATACTGAGAGGAATCCATACATCCCTCAACTTTAACAAGATTCTAGGTGCCGGCATTGGCCACACAGCCCCAAAGCATGATGGAGCCTCCACCAAATTTTACTGTGGGTAGCAAGTGTTTTTCTTGGAATGCTATGTTTTTTGGCTGCCATGCATAACGCCTTTTTGTATGACCAAACAACTCAATCTTGGTTTCATCAGTCCACAGGACCTTCTTCCAAAAAGAAATTGGCTTCTCCAAATGTACTTTTGCATACCTCAGCCGACTCTGTTTGTGGCGTGCTTGCAGAAACGGCTTCTTTCGCATCACTCTCCCATACAGCTTCTCCTTGTGCAAAGTGCGTTGTATAGTTGACCGATGCACTGTGACACCATCTGCAGCAAGTTGATGCTGCAGCTCTCTGGAGGTGGTCTGAGGACTGTCCTTGACTAATCTCACCATTCTTCTTCTCTGCCTTTCTGATGTTTTTGTTGGCCTGCCACTTCTGGCCTTAACAAGAACTGTACCTGTGTTCTTCCACTTCCTTACTATGTTCCTCACAGTGGAAATTGACAGGTTAAATCTCTGAGACAGCTTTTTGTATCCTTCCCCTGAGCAACTATGTTGAATAATCTTTGTTTTCAGATCATTAGACAGTTCTTTTAAGGAGCCCATGATGCCACTCTTCAGAGGAGATTCAAACAGGAGAACAACTTGCAAGTGGCCACTTTAAGTAGCTTTTCTCATGATTGCATACACCTGGCTATGAAGTTCAAAGCTCATTGAGGTTAGAAAACCAAAAAAAGTCCTTTAGTAAGTCAGTAAAAAGTAGGTTTATTTAAAATGAGAAAATGATAAGGGTGCCCATACTTATGCACCTGTTAAATTTTGTTTGAATGCAGATTGCATATTTTCTGTTAGTACAATAAACCTCATTTCAAGGCAGAAACATTACTGTGTCCAACAGTTATTAGATATATGAAACTGAAATAGCGAAATAGCTGTTGCAAAAAAAAAAACATTTTTATAAAACATTAAGCTTAAGATTAATAGGTGTGCCCAAACTTTTTCATATAACTGTAAATGTAGCATATGTTTCTATTATACTTTTCCTCTAATTGTTCCACTCCTGGTTTTGGCTTACAAATACTGATGTAAAATACTGACCAAATACTGCTAGTGTGACGGCAGCCATACAGTGATGATCAAAAGAGTAACAATGTTATAAACTTTTGATTTTCAGGCTCCATATGTCATTATCCACTATTGCTTCAAACGTGAGACTACCATCATTTTATAGACAATAATCTTGGATATCTCATACTTAAATTTGACTTTCAACTATTTAGCATATGATTAGTTATGCAGATTTTTGTCATATCACTGCATTGTTACCGTTTTGCTCGTGGTGGTGGAAAAATATTTTTCCTCTTGAATACTACAAAATACAGCCTGTTCTGATGCCAGCAACTGATTTCAGTGTGTAAACAGCGCATGATGTCACTGCCATGCACCCTCACACACTGTGGTCATCTGCTGGAATATTCACTGCTCCCCACGCCTGGGACTATGGGCGTAGAGAGCAGCGAATAATAATTATGTTTAAAGGGAATCTGTCACCTCAAAATTGGCCTATAAACTAAGACCACTGGCATCAGGGGCTTATTTACAGCATTCTGTAATGCTGTAGATAAGCCACAGATGTTTTCCTGAAAGATAAGAAAAACAGGTTATATTATACTCACCCAGTGGCGGTCCCGGTGCTATCTGGTCCGAAGGGCGTCGCGGTCTGGGTCCAGCACCTCCCATCTTCATACGATGTCGTCCTCTTCTTTTCTTCCTACCACGGCTCCTGCGCAGGCGTACTTTGTCTGCCCTGTTGAGGGTAGAGCAAAGTACTGCAGTGCGCAGGGGCCGAGAAAGCTTAGAGAGGCCCAGCACCTGTGCACTGCAGTACTTTGCTCTGCCCTCAACAAAGTACGTCTGCGCAGGAGCTGTGGCAGAAGAAAAAAAGTAGAGGACATCATCGTATGAAGATGGGAGGTGCCGGACCCGGACTGCGACGCCCATCGGACCGGACCGCATCGGGACCGCCCCTGGTTGAGTATAATCTAACCTGTTTTTCTTATCTTTCAGGATACATCGGGGGCTTATCTACAGCATTACAGAATGCTGTAGATAAGCCCCTGATGCTGGTGGCCTTAGTTTATAGGCCAATTTTGGGGTGACAGATTCCCTTTAATAGCAGGCACACTGTTAGCTGCAGCCGCCAGCTTCCTGTGCCCTAGTAACACTTTCTGACCTTGGATGTATCCATACATCCCTGTGACCTGAGAAAATTGTCTTTTTTAAGATGTGCATAATTAAAAATTTAATTTGCAATCAACATCTCACATTAGTAGGAGTATTTTATGGTATGGTTACCTAAAGAAAAGGTTGACTCTGAAAATAAAGGTTGACTCTGAGCAATGCAAATAAATACATCATTATTGTTTTCAAAAGATTTTTGTTGGTGTTTCTGTTCTTTCTCAATTCTTAAAAAAATTTTATTGTATTTTTTGAGTTTCCCGCTATGGGACTTGAACTTTAATAGAAAGATCTCTGGTACAAAACACTGCAAAACTTAGGTATTGCAGTGAATTAGATCTGACAGTTTTAGGGCTCGCTCACTCAGGCATATAACTTGGATGACTGCTGTGTGATGTTTTATTGGATAGCCCTCAGGCCAATGTTATTCTATGGTGCGATGCAGAGCTGTGTTTTTTATACAGATCGAATCGGTCTGTGGAAAAAAATCGCAGCATGCTGCGAGTGGCCTGCAAATGGCCTGCAAATACATACAAGTCTGTGGGTGGGTGTGAAATATCAGACTGCATTTGCATGTCATCTGAATGCGGTCTTAAGCAGACTATGTCAGTAGGATGAAGAATCAGATCTTAGCAATCAGACACTCTGACCAAACTCAGATCAGAGTTTGATCAATGTGTCATTACTATAATCGGGCCGATTCTCTTGCATGAGAGAATTACGGCTCATGTGACTGTAGCCTTACACTGACTCATGATCTAATAGACCGTGCTTAGGACAGTGTCTTCAAAGCCACCGAAGCTGGCAGATCAGGAGGGCAATGCCTTGTCTCTAGTCTGCACCAGTCTATCCATCTGGAACAAAATTATTTAGCTTAAATTAGTAATAAGTGGTAAAAAGCACCTATGTGTAATGAAAGAAGCAGCCATTCTGCTATTGTTTTGGGGTTTCTTTTTAGGACATTCAATGTATGATAGCAGTGACGTTAATTTTACTCTGTGGATTTGATATATAGTGAAAGACTGCACTCACCATTGTATAAGGGTCTAATTATTGTTTCAGAATTTAATTTGGCATACAGATGATTTATTGACGTAAAAAGGTTTTAATATAATCTGTGCTGCCTGGAAAGTTTTTGAATAAACATGTTGCATTATATACATAGTGCGTAGACAGTATATCTTAAGGCTGAAGATGTCCATCCTGCTCCTCATGAAAATGTCTGGAATGTTGTCATCTACTTAACATTTAAACTGTATTCTATGGTGATTATGATTGCTGCAATACCACTTTCAATAAAAAAAATGTTTTATCTACTGTTAATTTTTCATTAGAAAATGAACTTTAGCGCTATCTAATTTAAAAATGATCAAACATTTAAGTCTAGGTGAACTTACAAATAAATCTATTACATGTTATGCTCTGTAAGGTGCTGTAGTTTCCAGGCGCATTGTCATGTAATAGTTACCAAGCATAAAGTTGCACTGTGTCACAAAATGTAATATGGAGACCCAAAAGAAACCACTAGATGTCATCCTAGTATTATGCATTGCTATGAAGCTAGTGGGCATTAAAGCAAAGGCTAAAATAATATTGGAGTACTAGAAAGCTGAAGCAGAAGACTTAACAGACACAATGTCCTAAATAATGAACAGTAGCAATAATACGTGTAAAGCTGTGTTCATAATTATTAGGATATTCCATTTGTCTGACAAACATAATTAATTTCTAAAAGTGACCTTTTGTCTGATAGAAAAATATTTAGAATTGAGAGTCCTCAGTGGTTGATACCTTTTAATGGCTAACTGAAAAGATGGTAACAAATTGCAAGCTTTCGAGACTATTCAGGTCCCTTCATCAGGCATAGACTAATACAAAATCTGAAGAATCACATATTTATGCACAACACAGCTAAGAAATAATGCCATAGATAAGACAGGTGATGTGAAGCAAAACTACCATTATGGGAGAGTGATAAACAGTTGTGTCCATAAATATTGGAACAGTTCATAGATAAGGAGTGTGAATGTTTTATTGTCCTCTGATTGAGGTCTGGTTCTGTTTTGTGATGCCCCCACAAGGTCTGAGGAGCAAAGATATATATCTTTCTTTTGTCTGATACAAACTAAACCAGAGGTGTTATGACCTGGTGGTTAAGAGGCCACACTGAAATGACCTGGTGGCTAAAACGCAACATGGAACGAGCTCTGAGAAGGTGGTATCTCTACTAACCGCAGTCCCTAATCCTAACAACACAACTAGAAATAGCCGTGGGATGTTCCTGACACTCCCTAGACACCTCGTCACAGCCTCAGATATAACTACCTCTAAAGAAGGGAATAGAAAGCTATCTTGCCTCAGAGAAACCCCCAAAAGGAACTACAGCCCCCCACAAATATTGACTGTGAAAGAAGAGGGAAATGACGAACACAGAAATGAAATTAGATTTCAGCAAAGGGAGGCCAAAACTAAACTAGATAGACAGAGAGCAAAGGATACTGTGCGGTCAGTGTTAAAAACTACAAAATCCACGCAGAGTTTACAAAAATGAACTCCACACCGACACGGTGTGGAGGGGCAAATCTGCTTTCCCAGAGCTTCCAGCTAGCCTGAATAAGACATAGTGACAAGCTGGACAAAGAGACAAAATGCAAAGCAATAGAGTCCAAACAAATGGAAAAACAAAACTAGCAAAACTTATCTTTTGCAGACAAGGACTGGCCATATGAGAAATCCAAGGGAAGAATCAAATCCAACCAAGATCATTGACAGCAGGCAAGGACTAAAGCCCAGAGCAGGTTTAAATAACAAACCCAGGCAAGGCGATTAGTGAAGGCAGCTGCTACAACTACCTAACGGAGCAGCAGTTCCACTTGAAACCACCAGAGGGAGCCCAAGGGCAGAACTCGCAAAAATACCATTAGCAACCACAGGAGGGAGCTCCAGAACGGAACTCACAACAGTACCCCCCCTTGAGGAGGCGTCACCGAACCCTCACCAGAGCTCCCAGGCCGATCAGGACGAGCCAAATGGAAAGCATGAACCAAATCGGGAGCATGAACATCGGAGGCAACAACCCAAGAATTATCCTCCTGGCCATAACCCTTCCACTTGACCAGATACTGAAGCTTCCGCCTCGAAAAACGAGAATCCAAAATCTTCTCTACCACATATTCCAATTCCCCCTCAACCAACACCGGAGCAGGAGGATCAACGGAGGGAACCATAGGTATCACATATCTCCGCAACAAGGATCTATGGAACACATTATGAATGGAAAAGGAAGCTGGAAGGGCCAAACGAAAAGACACTGGATTGATAATTTCAGAAATCTTATAAGGCCCAATAAAGCGAGGCTTGAACTTAGGGGAAGAAACCTTCATAGGTACACGACGAGAAGACAACCAGACCAAATCCCCAACATGAAGCCGGGGACCAACACACCGACGGCGGTTAGCAAAACGCTAAGCCTTCTCCTGAGACAACGTCAAATTGTCCACCACATGAGTCCAAATTTGCTGCAACCTGTCCACCACGGAATCCACACCAGGACAGTCAGAAGGCTCAAGCTGCCCTGAAGAAAAACGAGGATGAAAACCAAAGTTACAAAAAAAAGGCGAAACCAAGGTAGCCGAAGTAGCCCGATTATTAAGGGCAAACTCGGCCAACGGCAAATAGGTCACCCAATCATCCTGATCAGCAGACACGAAGCATCTTAAATAGGTTTCCAAGGTCTGATTGGTTCGCTCCATTTGGCCATTTGTCTGAGGATGGAATGCAGAAGAAAAAGACAAATCAATGCCCATTCTAGCACAAAAGGACCGCCAAAACCTAGAAACGAACTGGGAACCTCTGTCAGACACAATATTCTCCAGAATACCATGCACACGAACCACATGCTGAAAAAATAATGGAACCAAATCAGAAGAGGAAGGCAACTTATGCAACGGCACCAAATGGACCATCTTAGAAAACCGGTCACAAACCACCCAGATGACAGACATCTTCTGAGAAACAGGAAGATCAGAAATAATATCCATGGAAATATGCGTCCAGGGCCTCTCAGGAATAGGCAAAGGCAAAAGCAACCCGCTGGCACGGGAACAGCAAGGCTTAGCCCGAGCACAGGTCCCACTGGACTGCACAAACGAACGCACATCCCGCGACAAGGAAGGCCACCAAAAGGACCTAGCCACCAAATCTCTGGTACCGAAAATCCCAGGGTGACCAGCCAACACCGAACAATGAACCTCAGAAATTACCCTACTAGTCCATCTATCAGGAACAAACAATTTCCCCACAGGACAGCGGTCAGGTTTATCAGCCTGAAACTTCTGAAGTACCCGCCGTAAATCAGGGGAGATGGCAGAAAGAATCACCCCCTCCTTGAGGATCGCCGCTGGCTCAAGAACTCCCGGAGAATCAGGCAAAAAACTCCTAGAAAGGGCATCAGCCTTCACATTCTTAGATCCAGGAATATACGAGACCACAAAATCAAAACGTGAGAAAAACAAAGACCATTGAGCCTGTCTAGGATTCAACCGCTTAGCAGACTCGAGGTAAATCAGATTCTTGTGATCAGTCAAAACCACCACGCGATGCTTGGCTCCCTCAAGCCAATGTCGCCACTCCTCAAATGCCCACTTCATAGCCAACAACTCCCGATTGCCGACATCATAATTACGCTCAGAAGACGAAAATTTTCTGGAGAAGAAGGCACAAGGTTTCATCAAAGAGCAATCAGAATTTCTCTGAGACAAAACGGCCCCTGCCCCAATCTCAGAAGCATCAACCTCAACCTGAAAAGGGAGAGAAACATCTGGCTGACGCAACACAGGGGCAGAAGTAAAACGACGTTTAAGCTCCTGAAAGGCCTCAACAGCCGCAGAGGACCAATTCACCACATCAGCGCCCTTCCTCGTCAAATTGGTCAGAGGCTTCACCACACTAGAAAAATTAGCAATAAAGCGACGATAAAAATTGGCAAAGCCCAAAAATTTCTGAAGGCTCTTTACAGATGTAGGTTGAGTCCAATCATGAATGGCCTGGACTTTAACAGGGTCCATTTCAATAGCCGAGGGAGAAAAAATGAAACCCAAAAAAGAAACCCTCTGAACTCCAAAGAGGCACTTAGACCCCTTCACAAACAACGCATTAGTACGAAGGACCTGAAACACCATCCTAACCTGCTTCAAATGAGACTGCCAATCATCGGAGAAAACCAAAATATCATCCAAACACACAATCATAAATTTATCCAGATAATTCCGGAAGATATCATGCATAAAGGACTGAAATACCGATGGAGCATTAGAGAGCCCGAATGGCATTACAAGATATTCAAAATGGCCTTCAGGAGTATTAAATGCTGTTTTCCATTCATCACCTTGTTTAATACGCACAAGATTATACGCCCCTCCTGAGGTCGATTTTAGTAAACCAACTAGCACCCTTAATCCAAGCAAACAAATCAGAAAGCAAAGGTAACGGATACTGGAATTTGACAGTGATCTTATTGAGAAGGCGATAATCTATACAGGGTCTCAAGGAGCCATCCTTCTTGGCAACAAAAAAAAATCCGGCTCCCAACGGTGACGAAGACGGGCGAATATGCCCTTTCTCCAAGGACTCCTTTACATAACTCCGCATAGCGGCATGCTCTGGCACAGACAGATTGAAAAGTCGGCCCTTAGGGAACTTACAGCCAGGAATCAAATTAATGGCACAATCGCAGTCCCTATGAGAAGGCAGGGAACTGGACTTGGGTTCATCAAATACATCCTGGAAATCCGACAAAAACTCAGGAACTTCAGAAGAAGGGGATGAGGAAATGGACATCAAAGGAATATCACTATGTATCCCCTGACAACCCCAACTAGTCACAGACATAGATCTCGAATCCAGCACTGGATTATGTTCCTGTAACCATGGAAAACCCAGCACAACAACATCATGCAAACTATGCAACACCAAAAAACGAATATTTTCCTGATGTGCTGGAGCCATGCACATGGTTAACTGTGTCCAGTACTGAGGTTTATTCTTGGCCAAAGGCGTAGCATCAATCCCCCTTAAGGGAATAGGACTCTGCAAAGGTTCCAAGGAAAAACCACAGCGCTTGGCAAAGTCCATTAAGTTCAGGGCAGTGCCAGAATCCACAAATGCCATAACAGAAGAGGATGACAATGAGCAAATCAGGGTAACAGACAAGAGAAATTTAGGCTGCACAGTACTAATGGTAACAGACCTATGGACCCTCCTAGTACGCTTAAGGCAATCAAAAATAGCATGAGCTGAATCACCACAGTAAAAACACAGGCCATTCTGACGTCTGAATTTCTGCCTTTCTGCTCTAGTCAAAATCCTATCACATTGCATAGGCTCAGGACTTCGCTTAGAGGAAACTGCCATATGGTGCACCACCTTGCGCTCACGCAAGCGCCGATCAATCTGAATGGCTAGAGACATAGATTCGCTTAAACCGGTAGGCGTAGGAAAGCCCACCATAACATCTTTAAGGGTTTCAGAAAGACCTTTTCTGAAAATAGCAGCCAGCGCCTCTTCATTCCATTTAGTGAGCACAGACCATTTTCTAAATTTCTGGCAATATAACTCTGCCGCTTCCTGACCCTGACACAGGGCCAACAGTGTTTTCTCAGCATGCTCTACAGAGTTATGTTCGTCATACAACAATCCGAGCGCCTGAAAGAATGCATCTACATTCAATAATGCTGGATTCCCTGTTTCAAGAGCAAATGCCCAGTCTTGAGGATCACCACGCAGTAAGGATATGATGATTTTCACTTGCTGAATGGGATCACCAGAAGAACGGGGTTTCAAAGCAAAAAACAATTTGCAGCTATTTTTAAAGTTCAAAAACTTGGATCTGTCCCCAAAAAACAAATCAGGAGTAGGAATTCTTGGCTCTAGAGCCAGAGTCTGAACAATATAATCTTGGATACTCTGGACTCTTGCAGCAAGTTGATCCACACGAGAAAACAAACCCTGAACCTCCATACCAGAGCATATATCCAGCACCACCCAGATATCAAGAGGAAAAAAAAGACAGAACAGAGCACAGAAAAAAAAATGGTTCAGAACTCTTCTTTTATCCTTCTTTTGAGATGCATTCAATTCATTATGGGCCAGCTGTATTGTTATTTCCTGGTGGTTAAGAGGCCACACTGAAATGGCCTGGTGGCTAAAACGCAACATGGAACGAGCTCTGAGAAGGTGGTATCTCTACTAACCGCAGTCCCTAATCCTAACAACACAACTAGAAATAGCCGTGGGATGTTCCTGACACTCCCTAGACACCTCGTCACAGCCTCAGATATAACTACCCCTAAAGAAGGAAATAGAAAGCTATCTTGCCTCAGAGAAACCCCCAAAAGGAAAGACAGCCCCCCACAAATATTGACTGTGAAAGGAGAGGGAAATGACGAACACAGAAATGAAATTAGATTTCAGCAAAGGGAGGCCAAAACTAAACTAGATAGACAGAGAGCAAAAGATACTGTGCGGTCAGTATTAAAAACTACAAAATCCACGCAGAGTTTACAAAAATGAACTCCACACCGACTCATGGTGTGGAGGGGCAAAACTGCTTTCCCAGAGCTTCCAGCTAGCCTGAATAAGACATAGTGACAAGCTGGACAAAGAGACAAAATGCAAAGCAATAGAGTCCAAACAAATGGACAAACAAAACTAGCAAAACTTATCTTTTGCAGACAAGGACTGGCCATATGAGAAATCCAAGGGAAGAATCAAATCCAACCAAGAACATTGACAGCAGGCAAGGACTAAAGCCCAGAGCAGGTTTAAATAACAAACCCAGGCAAGGCGATTAGTGAAGGCAGCTGCTACAACTACCTAACGGAGCAGCAGTTCCACTTGAAACCACCAGAGGGAGCCCAAGGGCAGAACTCGCAAAAATACCATTAGCAACCACAGGAGGGAGCTCCAGAACGGAACTCACAACAAGGAGGATCCTCAATGATTATAATCGGGTCCTTCTGGCTTCAGTTATGTGCTCCTTTTTTAGATGGAAAAATAAAATGTTCTGCAGCTTTGTTTCCATTCTAAAAATGGGCAAATAGAACTGGGAAGGCAACTGTTGTGCAGTGACAGAGCTGGTGTTTTTCGCACTGTCATCCAGATGACAGCGTGGGAAATGCAGAATGTTTGGGCTCGCAGTTCACTTGAATATGGTCTGGGTTCAGGTTCGAGTTCGTTGCAGAACCAAACTTTTTTTTGAAAGTCCAACTAAACTAAACGGATTCGAACATCCATGGGTCCACCCATCACTATATATAAACATAAAGTTTTGGGGAAAAAAGCCAAAAAAACTCCCCACTTACGGGTCACCTCTCAAGACAACCCCGATCCTCCACTGTACGGTCCTCTTTTTTTCTGATGCAGCACACTTGAACACCCGGATCTCCTCATTAGTCCTTGAATCTTACGACACACATACCGGATTTTTCAGATTATAAGATGCACTTTTTTCCCCAAAATTTGGAGGTAAAATGGGGGTGCGTCTTAAAATGCGGATATGCCTTACTGACCATGGTGGAGCAGGGTCTCATGGGCGCTGCTGGAGGAGGCAAGAGCGGAGCGTTGCTGCAAGCTGCAGGCTGGGATGAGGGGGTGTTCGGATGTGCGGCGCGCTGCAGTGGGTGTTCGGTGCTGCTGGGGCTCTGCCGACATTTTGTGAAAGCCCAGAGACCCTGCGCCGCCCCCGACAGCCATTTTCACAGAGTCCACCGCATAGGAAACCATGTACCTGCGGGGACTCTGGGCTTTCACAAAATGTTGGCAGAGCCCCCCGCAGCACCAAACTCACACAGCCGCATGTAGCACATCCGAACACCCCCTCATCCCAGCCTGCCGCCTGGAGCAACGCTCCACTCTTGCCTCCCCCAGCAGCGACCCGGGACCCCTCTTCACCACGGCCACCACCCCCGGTAAGCAATAAGTTGCATGGATTATAAGAGGCACCACCATTTTATTAAAAAAGGTTTTTTCCTATTTTTCTCTTCAAAATTTGGGGTGCGTTTTAGCAGACCTTGACGTGAGCAGAAGTCCTGTCCTAGAGTGAAGATCACAAGTTCACATGACCTTACAACATGCAGAGGAATTTTGGGTCTAATTGCAGAAGCCTAGTGTGAAGAAATCTGTCATTGCCATTAAGTGGCAATAGTAATAAGAGACGCAGAGGATTATATGGGGGGACAGCAAGCAGTGAGATAAGATGGAAAAATGCATGATCTGTACTTTCTTTGATTTTTGGAAATTTTTCTGCTGATTTAGGCTAGGTTCACATTGCATTCAGTGACTACGTTAAACGGACTACATTACACCGCAGTATAACGCGGTGTAAGATAGTCCGTTATTGCCGCCATTGAATGCAATGTCGGACGCATCGCTAGCGCACCCCCACAATGGGTGTGCGCTAGCGATGTGCCGTCATTTGAGTGATGGACCCAAGACGCGGGCTGCAGCATTTCCGGGTCCGTCACTGCTAGTGCAGATGGAGCTAGCAGATGCTCCATCTGTGCTAGTGCTGTGCAAAGTCGGCACTTGCGTTAGCGCAGTCCGTTTAACGTATGCATTAAACGGACTGCACTAACGCAATGTGAACCTAGCCTTAGACTAAAATGGGCATGCTGACTAGCGATGAGTGAATTTGTTCGAAAAAAGATTGCCAAACATAAAATTGGCATGAATATGACACATTCGGATTTGTGATCGGAAACAAGAGCAAAATTTTATAAAATCGGAAAAAATTGGTAACATCTGGTAAAAAGTGAAGTAAATTATTGGCGTTGCCAACTAAAGTATTTTGAGCACTTTGGCTATGATAATTCTGGTGTATGATGAGTTTGGGGCATGTGTTTTATGAGGGTAGGGGGCTGGCAGAGCTCAGAGGAGCGGCGTGCTTGTAAACTTTTTTTTTTCTTCTAACTTTGTGTGCACATTGCAGTTAGCCAATCTGGGCGCAGGAAAATTCCACAATGTCTTTACACAACGGCTTCTGTCATTGGCTGCTCAAATCAAATGTCCATATGTCCCTCTCCATATAAAGAACGGAATCTTGTTTTAGCACCATTTTACAATGTAACAGCGCAGAGAGGCTGCTCCTCTCTGCACTGTTTGCTGATAGATTTTTAGCTAGTTAGCTAGGCAATTGTTTTGAGGTCTGATAGTTTAGGTAGCTAGTGTCCTGTGTGGCTGTGAAATTGGCCTTCTAGCATTTTTTTTTGTTCCATTACTGAGGTCCACAGACAAAGACAGCAGGAAGGCACATGTCGTAGAAATGTGTTGTGCACTGTTTGGGGGGCAGTTGCTACCGTGATTCAGCAAGCCATATCTCACCTTGTCATTTATTGGCGGTGCAATTCAACTGTTTGCATAACGCATGTAGATTAAAAAAAAATTCTGTTGCTAAATGTGATACAGCCCACCATATCCCACCTTGTAACTTTGTGGCAGTGAAATTCTTCTGTGTGTAGAGCTGTCTCACAGTAAAAAAAAAAAATATTGGCTGTTGTAAACATGATTCAGCACACCATATCCTATGTTGTAAATTGGTGGCAGTGAAATTAAGCTGCAGAGCTCATGGATATTAAAGAAAAAAATCTGCTGCTAAACATGATACAGGCTGCCATATCCCACTTTGTTACTTTGTGGTGATGAATAGGGTTGAGCGACCTTGACCTTTTTAGAGTCGAGTCGAGTGGAATCGGCCGATTATGGCGAAAAGTCGGGTATCGCCCGAAACAAGAAACCCAATGCAAGTCAATGGGGGAGCATAGTCGGCAGTGAGTGGAGGCCAGGAAAACACCTACACTGCCCATTTTAATGGCAAAAACATCCATTCTTGTTACAGAAGCTTGTCAATCATAATTTAGCTTATAATAATTGGAAGGCATTTTAAATTGGGGGTCATTTGGCTAAAGTTGTGGGGGGTAGGGCTGGTTCAAGTAGTTAGTGGGCCCAGTAAATCTGGACCACGTCACGGCAGTGGAGCAGGGAGAGGTAAGTATTTCAACTTTGCAAGTGCTGTGATCCTGAGCAAGCAGGGGGGGCCCACTCGTTGGCATTGGCACTGGCACAGGGCCCCTCAAAGTACAGCGGTGTGTTTGCACGGCGGGGGCGCCTCACACCGGCAGCAACACTTTTGCGTACTATGAGAGACCCTGTGCCAGTGACGTCGCCAACTAGTATTCCTCCCCCCACCTGATGAAGGAACCTGCACTTTCATCTGCACCTTCCTCTTTGTCCCCGTGTAATGTGGTATGGTATGCGGGAAGAGGAACCTGACTTTCAGCAGGGTCACAATCTTGCTGTGTAGCGTGCACGGGGAATTTTGCGTTATGGGTCAATGTACCAGCAGACTCCTCTATCACTGGCTGGGCAATGGGCAGGATGAGGAGGAAACACAGATATAGGCCCAAAGAATAAAGTTGGCTAAATGCAGTTCAAAATTGGTAACACAGGACTAACCAGGGGGCATTGCAGTGGAGGACAACTGGAATGAGAGTCTGACACAGAGAGTAGGCCCAAATCAGTAAGTAGTCGAAATGCAGTTCAAAATTGGCAACCGTAGTAAACAGGCGGCACAGCTTTGTTCAGTGGAGGAGAACAGCAAGGAGTGGCAGACACCGATAGTAGGCCCCAACCCAACTAGTAGGCCAAATGCAGTCTAACATTAACAACTACTTAACGAGAGCCTGAAAATGGAATTTCAGGACAGGAAACCAGGAGAACAGCAAGGAGTGGCAGACACCGATAGTAGGCCCCAAACCAACTAGTACGCCAAATGCAGTTGTTCCATTTAACCACAATTTAATGAGAGCCTGAAGATAGAAGTTCAGGAAAGGCAACCTGGAGAACACCTTGGAGTGTAACACACCATCTCTCTACACCCCATACCCAATTTGTAGGCCTAATGCAGTGTAGTTTTCTACAACTACTAAACGAGAGTCGGAAGACCGAAGCAATGTGGACGAAACCTGGGGATCACCTTGGAGTGGAACACACCATCTCTCTACACCCCATACCCAATTTGTAGGCCTAATGCAGCGTAGTTTCCAACAACTACTAAACGAGAGCCAGAAGATCGAAGCTCAGGAAAGGCAACCTGGGGAACACCTTGGAGTGGAACACACCATCTCTCTACACCCCATACCCAATTTGTAGGCCTAATGCAGTGTAGTTTCCAACAACTACTAAACGAGAGCCGGAAGATCGAAGCTCAGGAAAGGCAACCTGGAGAACACCTTGGAGTGGAACACACCATCTCTCTACACCCCATACCCAATTTGTAGGCCTAATGCAGCGTAGTTTCCAACAACTACTAAACGAGAGCCAGAAGATCGAAGCAATGGAGAGGAAACCTGGGGAACACCTTGGAGTGTAACACACCGTCTCTCTACACCCCATACCCAATTTGTAGGCCTAATGCAGTGTAGTTTCCAACAACTACTAAACGAGAGCATTAAGATTGCAGCAATGGCGAGGAAACCTGGGGAACACCTTGGAGTGGAACACACCATCTCTCTACACCCCATACCCAATTTGTAGGCCTAATGCAGTGTAGTTTCCAACAACTACTAAATGAGAGCCGGAAGATCGAAGCTCAGGAAAGGCAACCTGGAGAACACCTTGGAGTGGAACACACCATCTCTCTACACCCCATACCGAATTTGTAGGCCTAATGGAGTGTAGTTTCCAACAACTACTAAACGAGAGCATGAAGATCGAAGCAATGGACAGGAAACCTGGGGAACACCTTGGAGTGGAACACACCATCTCTCTACACCCCATACCCAATTTGTAGGCCTAATGCAGCGTAGTTTCCAACAACTACTAAACGAGAGCCAGAAGATCGAAGCTCAGGAAAGGCAACCTGGAGAACACCTTGGAGTGGAACACACCATCTCTCTACACCCCATACCCAATTTGTAGGCCTAATGCAGCGTAGTTTCCAACAACTACTAAACGAGAGCATGAAGATCGAAGCAATGGACAGGAAACCTAGGGAACACCTTGGAGTGGAACACACCATCTCTCTACACCCCATACCCAATTTGTAGGCCTAATGCAGCGTAGTTTCCAACAACTACTAAACGAGAGCCAGAAGATCGAAGCTCAGGAAAGGCAACCTGGAGAACACCTTGGAGTGGAACACACCATCTCTCTACACCCCATACCCAATTTGTAGGCCTAATGCAGCGTAGTTTCCAACAACTACTAAACGAGAGCCAGAAGATCAAAGCAATGGAGAGGAAACCTGGGGAACACCTTGGAGTGTAACACACCGTCTCTCTACACCCCATACCCAATTTGTAGGCCTAATGCAGTGTAGTTTCCAACAACTACTAAACGAGAGCATTAAGATTGCAGCAATGGCGAGGAAACCTGGGGAACACCTTGGAGTGGAACACACCATCTCTCTACACCCCATACCCAATTTGTAGGCCTTACGCAGTGTAGTTTCCAACAACTACTAAACGAGAGCCGGAAGATCGAAGCTCAGGAAAGGCAACCTGGAGAACACCTTGGAGTGGAACACACCATCTCTCTACACCCCATACCGAATTTGTAGGCCTAATGCAGTGTAGTTTCCAACAACTACTAAACGAGAGCATGAAGATCGAAGCAATGGAGAGGAAACCTGGGGAACACCTTGGAGTGGAACACACCATCTCTCTACACCCCATACCCAATTTGTAGGCCTAATGCAGCGTAGTTTCCAACAACTACTAAACGAGAGCCAGAAGATCGAAGCTCAGGAAAGGCAACCTGGGGAACAACTTGGAGTGGAACACACCATCTCTCTACACCCCATACCCAATTTGTAGGCCTAATGCAGTGTAGTTTCCAACAACTACTAAACGAGAGCCGGAAGATCGAAGCTCAGGAAAGGCAACCTGGAGAACACCTTGGAGTGGAACACACCATCTCTCTACACCCCACACCCAATTTGTAGGCCTAATGCAGCGTAGTTTCCAACAACTACTAAACGAGAGCCAGAAGATCGAAGCAATGGAGAGGAAACCTGGGGAACACCTTGGAGTGTAACACACCGTCTCTCTACACCCCATACCCAATTTGTAGGCCTAATGCAGTGTAGTTTCCAACAACTACTAAACGAGAGCATTAAGATTGCAGCAATGGCGAGGAAACCTGGGGAACACCTTGGAGTGGAACACACCATCTCTCTACACCCCATACCCAATTTGTAGGCCTAATGCAGTGTAGTTTCCAACAACTACTAAACGAGAGCTGGAAGATCGAAGCTCAGGAAAGGCAACCTGGAGAACACCTTGGAGTGGAACACACCATCTCTCTACACCCCATACCGAATTTGTAGGCCTAATGCAGTGTAGTTTCCAACAACTACTAAACGAGAGCATGAAGATCGAAGCAATGGACAGGAAACCTGGGGAACACCTTGGAGTGGAACACACCATCTCTCTACACCCCATACCCAATTTGTAGGCCTAATGCAGCGTAGTTTCCAACAACTACTAAACGAGAGCCAGAAGATCGAAGCTCAGGAAAGGCAACCTGGAGAACACCTTGGAGTGGAACACACCATCTCTCTACACCCCATACCCAATTTGTAGGCCTAATGCAGCGTAGTTTCCAACAACTACTAAACGAGAGCATGAAGATCGAAGCAATGGACAGGAAACCTGGGGAACACCTTGGAGTGGAACACACCATCTCTCTACACCCCATACCCAATTTGTAGGCCTAATGCAGCGTAGTTTCCAACAACTACTAAACGAGAGCCAGAAGATCGAAGCTCAGGAAAGGCAACCTGGAGAACACCTTGGAGTGGAACACACCATCTCTCTACACCCCATACCCAATTTGTAGGCCTAATGCAGCGTAGTTTCCAACAACTACTAAACGAGAGCCAGAAGATCAAAGCAATGGAGAGGAAACCTGGGGAACACCTTGGAGTGTAACACACCATCTCTCTACACCCCATACCCAATTTGTAGGCCTAATGCAGTGTAGTTTCCAACAACTACTAAACGAGAGCATTAAGATTGCAGCAATGGCGAGGAAACCTGGGGAACACCTTGGAGTGGAACACACCATCTCTCTACACCCCATACCCAATTTGTAGGCCTAATGCAGTGTAGTTTCCAACAACTACTAAACGAGAGCCGGAAGATCGAAGCTCAGGAAAGGCAACCTGGAGAACACCTTGGAGTGGAACACACCATCTCTCTACACCCCATACCGAATTTGTAGGCCTAATGCAGTGTAGTTTCCAACAACTACTAAACGAGAGCATGAAGATCGAAGCAATGGACAGGAAACCTGGGGAACACCTTGGAGTGGAACACACCATCTCTCTACACCCCATACCCAATTTGTAGGCATAATGCAGCGTAGTTTCCAACAACTACTAAACAAGAGCCAGAAGATCGAAGCTCAGGAAAGGCAACCTGGAGAACACCTTGGAGTGGAACACACCATCTCTCTACACCCCATACCCAATTTGTAGGCCTAATGCAGCGTAGTTTCCAACAACTACTAAACGAGAGCATGAAGATCGAAGCAATGGAGAGGAAACCTGGGGAACACCTTGGAGTGGAACACACCATCTCTCTACACCCCATACCCAATTTGTAGGCCTAATGCAGTGTAGTTTCCAACAACTACTAAACGAGAGCCGGAAGATCGAAGCTCAGGAAAGGCAACCTGGAGAACACCTTGGAGTGGAACACACCATCTCTCTACACCCCATACCCAATTTGTAGGCCTAATGCAGCGTAGTTTTCAACAACTAGTAAACGAGAGCATTAAGATTGCAGCAATGGCGAGGAAACCTGGGGAACACCTTGGAGTGGAACACACCATCTCTCTACACCCCATACACAATTTGTAGACCTAATGCAGTGTAGTTTCCAACAACTACTAAACGAGAGCCAGAAGATCGAAGCTCAGGAAAGGCAACCTGGAGAACACCTTGGAGTGGAACACACCATCTCTCTACACCCCATACCCAATTTGTAGGCATAATGCAGTGTAGTTTCCAACAACTACTAAACGAGAGCATGAAGATCGAAGCAATGGAGAGGAAACCTGGGGAACACCTTGGAGTGGAACACACCATCTCTCTACACCCCATTCCCAATTTGTAGGCCTAATGCAGTGTAGTTTCCAACAACTACTAAACGAGAGCAGGAAGATCGAAGCTCAGGAAAGTCAACCTGAAGAACACCTTGGAGTGGAACACACCATCTCTCTACACCCCATACCCAATTTGTAGGCCTAATGCAGTGTAGTTTCCAACAACTGCTAAACGAGAGCCAGAAGATCGAAGCAATGGAGTTGAAACCTGGGGAACACCTTGGAGTGTAACACACCGACTCTCTACACCCCATACCCAATTTGTAGGCCTAATGCAGTGTAGTTTCCAACAACTACTAAACGAGAGCATTAAGATTGCAGCAATGGCGAGGAAACCTGGGGAACACCTTGGAGTGGAACACACCATCTCTCTACACCCCATACCCAATTTGTAGGCCTAATGCAGTGTAGTTTCCAACAACTACTAAACGAGAGCCGGAAGATCGAAGCTCAGGAAAGGCAACCTGGAGAACACCTTGGAGTGGAACACACCATCTCTCTACACCCCATACCCAATTTGTAGGCCTAATGCAGTGTAGTTTCCAACAACTACTAAACGAGAGCATGAAGATCGAAGCAATGGACAGGAAACCTGGGGAACACCTTGGAGTGGAACACACCATCTCTCTACACCCCATACCCAATTTGTAGGCCTAATGCAGCGTAGTTTCCAACAACTACTAAACGAGAGCCAGAAGATCGAAGCTCAGGAAAGGCAACCTGGAGAACACCTTGGAGTGGAACACACCATCTCTCTACACTCCATACCCAATTTGTAGGCCTAATGCAGCGTAGTTTCCAACAACTACTAAACGAGAGCATGAAGATCGAAGCAATGGAGAGGAAACCTGGGGAACACCTTGGAGTGGAACACACCATCTCTCTACACCCCATACCCAATTTGTAGGCCTAATGCAGTGTAGTTTCCAACAACTACTAAACGAGAGCCGGAAGATCGAAGCTCAGGAAAGGCAACCTGGAGAACACCTTGGAGTGGAACACACCATCTCTCTACACCCCATACCCAATTTGTAGGCCTAATGCAGTGTAGTTTCCAACAACTACTAAACGAGAGCCAGAAGATCGAAGCAATGGAGAGGAAACCTGGGGAACACCTTGGAGTGTAACACACCGTCTCTCTACACCCCATACCCAATTTGTAGGCCTAATGCAGTGTAGTTTCCAACAACTACTAAACGAGAGCATTAAGATTGCAGCAATGGCGAGGAAACCTGGGGAACACCTTGGAGTGGAACACACCATCTCTCTACACCCCATACCCAATTTGTAGGCCTAATGCAGTGTAGTTTCCAACAACTACTAAACGAGAGCCGGAAGATCGAAGCTCAGGAAAGGCAACCTGGAGAACACCTTGGAGTGGAACACACCATCTCTCTACACCCCATACCCAATTTGTAGGCCTAATGCAGCGTAGTTTCCAACAACTACTAAACGAGAGCCAGAAGATCGAAGCAATGGAGAGGAAACCTGGGGAACACCTTGGAGTGTAACACACCGTCTCTCTACACCCCATACCCAATTTGTAGGCCTAATGCAGTGTAGTTTCCAACAACTACTAAACGAGAGCATTAAGATTGCAGCAATGGCGAGGAAACCTGGGGAACACCTTGGAGTGGAACACACCATCTCTCTACACCCCATACCCAATTTGTAGGCCTAATGCAGTGTAGTTTCCAACAACTACTAAATGAGAGCCGGAAGATCGAAGCTCAGGAAAGGCAACCTGGAGAACACCTTGGAGTGGAACACACCATCTCTCTACACCCCATACCGAATTTGTAGGCCTAATGGAGTGTAGTTTCCAACAACTACTAAACGAGAGCATGAAGATCGAAGCAATGGACAGGAAACCTGGGGAACACCTTGGAGTGGAACACACCATCTCTCTACACCCCATACCCAATTTGTAGGCCTAATGCAGCGTAGTTTCCAACAACTACTAAACGAGAGCCAGAAGATCGAAGCTCAGGAAAGGCAACCTGGAGAACACCTTGGAGTGGAACACACCATCTCTCTACACCCTATACCCAATTTGTAGGCCTAATGCAGCGTAGTTTCCAACAACTACTAAACGAGAGCATGAAGATCGAAGCAATGGACAGGAAACCTAGGGAACACCTTGGAGTGGAACACACCATCTCTCTACACCCCATACCCAATTTGTAGGC
This sequence comes from Ranitomeya imitator, assembly GCF_032444005.1. Lineage (NCBI taxonomy): Eukaryota > Metazoa > Chordata > Amphibia > Anura > Dendrobatidae > Ranitomeya > Ranitomeya imitator. Next base: position 189,165,939 of record NC_091287.1, read on the forward strand.
CTAATGCAGCGTAGTTTCCAACAACTACTAAACGAGAGCCAGAAGATCGAAGCTCAGGAAAGGCAACCTGGAGAACACCTTGGAGTGGAACACACCATCTCTCTACACCCCATACCCAATTTGTAGGCCTAATGCAGCGTAGTTTCCAACAACTACTAAACGAGAGCCAGAAGATCAAAGCAATGGAGAGGAAACCTGGGGAACACCTTGGAGTGTAACACACCGTCTCTCTACACCCCATACCCAATTTGTAGGCCTAATGCAGTGTAGTTTCCAACAACTACTAAACGAGAGCATTAAGATTGCAGCAATGGCGAGGAAACCTGGGGAACACCTTGGAGTGGAACACACCATCTCTCTACACCCCATACCCAATTTGTAGGCCTTATGCAGTGTAGTTTCCAACAACTACTAAACGAGAGCCGGAAGATCGAAGCTCAGGAAAGGCAACCTGGAGAACACCTTGGAGTGGAACACACCATCTCTCTACACCCCATACCGAATTTGTAGGCCTAACGCAGTGTAGTTTCCAACAACTACTAAACGAGAGCATGAAGATCGAAGCAATGGAGAGGAAACCTGGGGAACACCTTGGAGTGGAACACACCATCTCTCTACACCCCATACCCAATTTGTAGGCCTAATGCAGCGTAGTTTCCAACAACTACTAAATGAGAGCCAGAAGATCGAAGCTCAGGAAAGGCAACCTGGGGAACACCTTGGAGTGGAACACACCATCTCTCTACACCCCATACCCAATTTGTAGGCCTAATGCAGTGTAGTTTCCAACAACTACTAAACGAGAGCCGGAAGATCGAAGCTCAGGAAAGGCAACCTGGAGAACACCTTGGAGTGGAACACACCATCTCTCTACACCCCACACCCAATTTGTAGGCCTAATGCAGCGTAGTTTCCAACAACTACTAAACGAGAGCCAGAAGATCGAAGCAATGGAGAGGAAACCTGGGGAACACCTTGGAGTGTAACACACCGTCTCTCTACACCCCATACCCAATTTGTAGGCCTAATGCAGTGTAGTTTCCAACAACTACTAAACGAGAGCATTAAGATTGCAGCAATGGCGAGGAAACCTGGGGAACACCTTGGAGTGGAACACACCATCTCTCTACACCCCATACCCAATTTGTAGGCCTAATGCAGTGTAGTTTCCAACAACTACTAAACGAGAGCTGGAAGATCGAAGCTCAGGAAAGGCAACCTGGAGAACACCTTGGAGTGGAACACACCATCTCTCTACACCCCATACCGAATTTGTAGGCCTAATGCAGTGTAGTTTCCAACAACTACTAAACGAGAGCATGAAGATCGAAGCAATGGACAGGAAACCTGGGGAACACCTTGGAGTGGAACACACCATCTCTCTACACCCCATACCCAATTTGTAGGCCTAATGCAGCGTAGTTTCCAACAACTACTAAACGAGAGCCAGAAGATCGAAGCTCAGGAAAGGCAACCTGGAGAACACCTTGGAGTGGAACACACCATCTCTCTACACCCCATACCCAATTTGTAGGCCTAATGCAGCGTAGTTTCCAACAACTACTAAACGAGAGCATGAAGATCGAAGCAATGGACAGGAAACCTGGGGAACACCTTGGAGTGGAACACACCATCTCTCTACACCCCATACCCAATTTGTAGGCCTAATGCAGCGTAGTTTCCAACAACTACTAAACGAGAGCCAGAAGATCGAAGCTCAGGAAAGGCAACCTGGAGAACACCTTGGAGTGGAACACACCATCTCTCTACACCCCATACCCAATTTGTAGGCCTAATGCAGCGTAGTTTCCAACAACTACTAAACGAGAGCCAGAAGATCAAAGCAATGGAGAGGAAACCTGGGGAACACCTTGGAGTGTAACACACCATCTCTCTACACCCCATACCCAATTTGTAGGCCTAATGCAGTGTAGTTTCCAACAACTACTAAACGAGAGCATTAAGATTGCAGCAATGGAGAGGAAACCTGGGGAACACCTTGGAGTGTAACACACCATCTCTCTACACCCCATACCCAATTTGTAGGCCTAATGCAGTGTAGTTTCCAACAACTACTAAACGAGAGCCGGAAGATCGAAGCTCAGGAAAGGCAACCTGGAGAACACCTTGGAGTGGAACACACCATCTCTCTACACCCCATACCGAATTTGTAGGCCTAATGCAGTGTAGTTTCCAACAACTACTAAACGAGAGCATGAAGATCGAAGCAATGGACAGGAAACCTGGGGAACACCTTGGAGTGGAACACACCATCTCTCTACACCCCATACCCAATTTGTAGGCATAATGCAGCGTAGTTTCCAACAACTACTAAACAAGAGCCAGAAGATCGAAGCTCAGGAAAGGCAACCTGGAGAACACCTTGGAGTGGAACACACCATCTCTCTACACCCCATACCCAATTTGTAGGCCTAATGCAGCGTAGTTTCCAACAACTACTAAACGAGAGCATGAAGATCGAAGCAATGGAGAGGAAACCTGGGGAACACCTTGGAGTGGAACACAACATCTCTCTACACCCCATACCCAATTTGTAGGCCTAATGCAGTGTAGTTTCCAACAACTACTAAACGAGAGCCGGAAGATCGAAGCTCAGGAAAGGCAACCTGGAGAACACCTTGGAGTGGAACACACCATCTCTCTACACCCCATACCCAATTTGTAGGCCTAATGCAGCGTAGTTTTCAACAACTACTAAACGAGAGCATTAAGATTGCAGCAATGGCGAGGAAACCTGGGGAACACCTTGGAGTGGAACACACCATCTCTCTACACCCCATACACAATTTGTAGACCTAATGCAGTGTAGTTTCCAACAACTACTAAACGAGAGCCAGAAGATCGAAGCTCAGGAAAGGCAACCTGGAGAACACCTTGGAGTGGAACACACCATCTCTCTACACCCCATACCCAATTTGTAGGCCTAATGCAGTGTAGTTTCCAACAACTACTAAACGAGAGCATGAAGATCGAAGCAATGGAGAGGAAACCTGGGGAACACCTTGGAGTGGAACACACCATCTCTCTACACCCCATTCCCAATTTGTAGGCCTAATGCAGTGTAGTTTCCAACAACTACTAAACGAGAGCAGGAAGATCGAAGCTCAGGAAAGTCAACCTGAAGAACACCTTGGAGTGGAACACACCATCTCTCTACACCCCATACCCAATTTGTAGGCCTAATGCAGTGTAGTTTCCAACAACTGCTAAACGAGAGCCAGAAGATCGAAGCAATGGAGTTGAAACCTGGGGAACACCTTGGAGTGTAACACACCGACTCTCTACACCCCATACCCAATTTGTAGGCCTAATGCAGTGTAGTTTCCAACAACTACTAAACGAGAGCATTAAGATTGCAGCAATGGCGAGGAAACCTGGGGAACACCTTGGAGTGGAACACACCATCTCTCTACACCCCATACCCAATTTGTAGGCCTAATGCAGTGTAGTTTCCAACAACTACTAAACGAGAGCCGGAAGATCGAAGCTCAGGAAAGGCAACCTGGAGAACACCTTGGAGTGGAACACACCATCTCTCTACACCCCATACCCAATTTGTAGGCCTAATGCAGTGTAGTTTCCAACAACTACTAAACGAGAGCATGAAGATCGAAGCAATGGACAGGAAACCTGGGGAACACCTTGGAGTGGAACACACCATCTCTCTACACCCCATACCCAATTTGTAGGCCTAATGCAGCGTAGTTTCCAACAACTACTAAACGAGAGCCAGAAGATCGAAGCTCAGGAAAGGCAACCTGGAGAACACCTTGGAGTGGAACACACCATCTCTCTACACTCCATACCCAATTTGTAGGCCTAATGCAGCGTAGTTTCCAACAACTACTAAACGAGAGCATGAAGATCGAAGCAATGGAGAGGAAACCTGGGGAACACCTTGGAGTGGAACACACCATCTCTCTACACCCCATACCCAATTTGTAGGCCTAATGCAGTGTAGTTTCCAACAACTACTAAACGAGAGCCGGAAGATCGAAGCTCAGGAAAGGCAACCTGGAGAACACCTTGGAGTGGAACACACCATCTCTCTACACCCCATACCCAATTTGTAGGCCTAATGCAGTGTAGTTTCCAACAACTACTAAACGAGAGCCAGAAGATCGAAGCAATGGAGAGGAAACCTGGGGAACACCTTGGAGTGTAACACACCGTCTCTCTACACCCCATACCCAATTTGTAGGCCTAATGCAGTGTAGTTTCCAACAACTACTAAACGAGAGCATTAAGATTGCAGCAATGGCGAGGAAACCTGGGGAACACCTTGGAGTGGAACACACCATCTCTCTACACCCCATACCCAATTTGTAGGCCTAATGCAGTGTAGTTTCCAACAACTACTAAACGAGAGCCGGAAGATCGAAGCTCAGGAAAGGCAACCTGGAGAACACCTTGGAGTGGAACACACCATCTCTCTACACCCCATACCCAATTTGTAGGCCTAATGCAGTGTAGTTTCCAACAACTACTAAACGAGAGCATGAAGATCGAAGCAATGGACAGGAAACCTGGGGAACACCTTGGAGTGGAACACACCATCTCTCTACACCCCATACCCAATTTGTAGGCCTAATGCAGCGTAGTTTCCAACAACTACTAAACGAGAGCCAGAAGATCGAAGCTCAGGAAAGGCAACCTGGAGAACACCTTGGAGTGGAACACACCATCTCTCTACACTCCATACCCAATTTGTAGGCCTAATGCAGTGTAGTTTCCAACAACTACTAAACGAGAGCATGAAGATCGAAGCAATGGACAGGAAACCTGGGGAACACCTTGGAGTGGAACACACCATCTCTCTACACCCCATACCCAATTTGTAGGCCTAATGCAGCGTAGTTTCCAACAACTACTAAACGAGAGCATGAAGATCGAAGCAATGGAGAGGAAACCTGGGGAACACCTTGGAGTGGAACACACCATCTCTCTACACCCCATACCCAATTTGTAGGCCTAATGCAGTGTAGTTTCCAACAACTACTAAACGAGAGCCGGAAGATCGAAGCTCAGGAAAGGCAACCTGGAGAACACCTTGGAGTGGAACACACCATCTCTCTACACCCCATACCCAATTTGTAGGCCTAATGCAGTGTAGTTTCCAACAACTACTAAACGAGAGCCAGAAGATCGAAGCAATGGAGAGGAAACCTGGGGAACACCTTGGAGTGTAACACACCGTCTCTCTACACCCCATACCCAATTTGTAGGCCTAATGCAGTGTAGTTTCCAACAACTACTAAACGAGAGCATTAAGATCGCAGCAATGGCGAGGAAACCTGGGGAACACCTTGGAGTGGAACACACCATCTCTCTACACCCCATACCCAATTTGTAGGCCTAATGCAGTGTAGTTTCCAACAACTACTAAACGAGAGCATGAAGATCAAAGCAATGGAGAGGAAACCTGGGGAACACCTTGGAGTGGAACACACCATCTCTCTACACCCCATACCCAATTTGTAGGCCTAATGCAGTGTAGTTTCCAACAACTACTAAACGAGAGCCGGAAGATCGAAGCTCAGGAAAGGCAACCTGGAGAACACCTTGGAGTGGAACACACCATCTCTCTACACCCCATACCCAATTTGTAGGCCTAATGCAGTGTAGTTTCCAACAACTACTAAACGAGAGCCAGAAGATCGAAGCAATGGAGAGGAAACCTGGGGAACACCTTGGAGTGTAACACACCGTCTCTCTACACCCCATACCCAATTTGTAGGCCTAATGCAGTGTAGTTTCCAACAACTACTAAACGAGAGCATTAAGATCGCAGCAATGGCGAGGAAACCTGGGGAACACCTTGGAGTGGAACACACCATCTCTCTACACCCCATACCCAATTTGTAGGCCTAATGCAGTGTAGTTTCCAACAACTACTAAACGAGAGCCGGAAGATCGAAGCTCAGGAAAGGCAACCTGGAGAACACCTTGGAGTGGAACACACCATCTCTCTCCACCCCATACCCAATTTGTAGGCCTAATGTAGCGTAGTTTCCAACAACTACTAAACGAGAGCCGGAAGATCGAAGCTCAGGAAAGGCAACCTGGAGAACACCTTGGAGTGGAACACACCATCTCTCTACACCCCATACCCAATTTGTAGGCCTAATGCAGTGTAGTTTCCAACAACTACTAAACGAGAGCCGGAAGATCGAAGCTCAGGAAAGGCAACCTGGAGAACACCTTGGAGTGGAACACACCATCTCTCTCCACCCCATACCCAATTTGTAGGCCTAATGTAGCGTAGTTTCCAACAACTACTAAACGAGAGCCGGAAGATCGAAGCTCAGGAAAGGCAACCTGGAGAACACCTTGGAGTGTAACACACCGTCTCTCTACACCCCATACCCAATTTGTAGGCCTAATGCAGTGTAGTTTCCAACAACTACTAAACGAGAGCATTAAGATTGCAGCAATGGCGAGGAAAAATGGGGAACACCTTGGAGTGGAACACACCATCTCTCTACACCCCATACCCAATTTGTAGGCCTAATGCAGTGTAGTTTCCAACAACTACTAAACGAGAGCATTAAGATCGAAGCAATGGCGAGGAAACCTGGGGCACACCTTGGGGAGGCAGACACCGTTAGTAGGCCCTACCAAAGTTGTACCCCCAATGCAGTTTTAAAATTCCTAGAGGCTGAAAACAAGACTATTGACGCTCAGCTTTTTTCAAAGGAACACAGCTGAATTGAGTGGCGCAGACAGACACAGGTAGTAGGACTTAAACCAAAAATGTGGCTCACTGCAGCTTAAAAAAGTTACAGGGGTACACAAGCAGCAGTGCTCTGGGCAGTGGAGGACAATTTCAATAGTGGACCGCAGACAGACTTTGTACGCCTACTATTAAAAAAAGGATGCTCTATGCAATTAAAAATAGGTTCCAGGGGTCCACGGGCAGCAGTGGTGTGGTCAGTGGACGAGTATTGGAAGGAGGGACCGCAAACAGGCGTAGTAGGCCTAACATAACAAAATTAGGCTGTAGACACTGTAAAATTGGTTCCAGGGGTACACAGGCAGCAGTGGTGTGGTCAGCGGAGGAAAATTGGAATTAGGGACTGCAGACAGACTTTGTAGGCTGTCCCCTGTGGACCATGCATCCAACACATTAACCCAGTGCGCCGTAATGGACACGTAACTTTTTGTGGACATGCCTACTGGTCCATGCGTCTCTTCTTGTCAGGTGCACCTTTCTACTGTTTGATTGCCTGAGTGCTATGACAATGCAGACTTTTTCATGCCGGTGGAGGGCTGGGATGGCTTTTCTCGCAAAAGAAATGTCGACTTGGTAGCTTGAACCGTTGCACAGCGTAGTTCAGCTGGGCTTTCTAAATATAAAACAAAGAAAAAAAGGAGGCTACATGCACTTTCAGCTGGGTTCCAGGGGTACACGGCCAGCATTGGTCTGGTCAGTGGAGAACTATTGGAAGGAAGGACCGCAGACAGGCATCGAAGGCCTAACATAATAACAGATGGCTGTAGGCAATTTTAAATTGGTTCCAGGGGTACACGGGCAGCAGTGGTGTGGTCAGTGGAGGCCTAGTGGAAGGAGTGACCGCAGACAGGCATCGAAGGCCTAACATAATAACACATGGCTGTAGGCAATTTTAAATTGGTTCCAGGGGAACACGGGCAGCAGTGGCCTGGTCAGTGTAGCAGTAGTAGAAAGAACGGACCGCAGACAGGCATCGAAGGCCTAAAATAAAAAAATTGGGCTGGCTGTAGGCAATTTTAAATTGGTTCCAGGGGTACACGGGCAGCAGTGGTGTGGTCAGTGGAGGCCTAGTGGAAGGAGGGACCGCAGACAGGCATCGAAGGCCTAACATAATAACAGATGGCTGTAGGCAATTTTAAATTGGTTCCAGGGGTACACGGGCAGCAGTGGTGTGGTCAGTGGAGGCCTAGTGGAAGGAGTGACCGCAGACAGGCATCGAAGGCCTAACATAATAACACATGGCTGTTGGCAATTTTAAATTGGTTCCAGGGGTACACGGGCAGCAGTGGCCTGGTCAGTGTAGTAGTAGTAGAAAGAACGGACCGCAGACAGGCATCGAAGGCCTAAAATAAAAAAATTGGGCTGGCTGTAGGCAATTTTAAATTGGTTCCAGGGGTACACGGGCAGCAGTGGTGTGGTCAGTGGAGGCCTAGTGGAAGGAGTGACCGCAGACAGGCATCGAAGGCCTAACATAATAACACATGGCTGTAGGCAATTTTAAATTGGTTCCGTGGGTACACGGGCAGCAGTGGTGTGGTCAGTGGAGGCCTAGTGGAAGGAGTGACCGCAAACAGGCATCGAAGGCCTAACATAATAACACATGGCTGTAGGCAATTTTAAATTGGTTCCGTGGGTACACGGGCAGCAGTGGTGTGGTCAGTGGAGGCCTAGTGGAAGGAGTGACCGCAAACAGGCATCGAAGGCCTAAAATAAAAAATTGGGCTGGCTGTAGGCAATTTTAAATTGGTTCCAGGGGTACACGGGCAGCAGTGGTGTGGTCAGTGGAGGCCTAGTGGAAGGAGTGACCGCAGACAGGCATCGAAGGCCTAACATAATAACACATGGCTGTAGGCAATTTTAAATTGGTTCCGTGGGTACACGGGCAGCAGTGGTGTGGTCAGTGGAGGCCTAGTGGAAGGAGGGACCGCAGACAGGCTTCGAAGGCCTAACATAAAAAAATAGGGCTGTTGGCAATTTAAAATTGGTTCCAGTGGTACAAGGGCAGCAGTACAGTGGTCAGTGGAGGCTTAGTGGAAGGAGGGACCGCAGACAGGCTTCGAAGGCCTAACATAAAAAAATAGGGCTGTTGGCCATTTAAAATTGGTTCCAGGGGTACACGGGCAGCAGTACAATGGTCAGTGGAGGCATAGTGGAAGGAGGGACCGCAGATAGGCTTCGAAGGCCTAACATAACAAAAATGTCAATACAATGGTATTGTCAGTGCCAGGCATTGAAGGATGTCAGCGCATAGACTAAACATTGGTGGATTGATAATTTTGCAAGTGGTAGAGCACTGTTTGAGCTGGGGGGGGGAACTGTCTTGTGGCCGGCGGTACAGGCCCAGGGCCCCTCATATTACAACGGTGTGTCTGACGTTGGGTGCGCACCACCACCGCCAGAGACACTTTATTGTACTATGAGGGACCCAGTGGCAGTGCCGTCGACCAAAAGCGGGCACACCCACCTCTTCAGACAAACAGCACTCTCACTGGTGCTGGCGCCAAGTGGCGATACCACGGCCCCGTGTGGGGAGTTTGGCCATTTAGTGAGGTGTAAACATGTCGTATGCTGGACAATCAGGTGCAGAAAATTACGAGATTGGAAAAGTCATTCAGAATATTCCACAGGCAAGACCTTTTCATAGGAAAGCTAGGTGTCAGCCGGGCAAGGTGGGCCAAAAGATTTCGAAATCCAGTTGTGGTTCATTTTAATGAAGGTTAGATCATCTACATTTTGGGTAGCCAGACGAGTCCTTTTTTCTGTTAGTATTGAACCTGCAGCACTGAATACTCTTTCTGATAGGACACTAGCTGCCGGGCAAGCAAGCTCCTCAATGCATATTCTGCCAATTCTGGCCAGGTGTCTAATTTGGATGCCCAGTAATCAAATGGGAATGACGGTTGAGGGAGAACGTCGATAAGGGATGAAAAATAGTTTGTAACCATACTGGACAAATGTTGTCTCCTGTCACTTTGAATTGATGCTGCAGTACCTGTCCTGTCTGCGGTCATAGCAAAATCACTCCACAACCTGGTCAGAAAACCCCTCTGGCCAATGCCACTTCTGATTTCTGCCCCTCTAACACCTCTGGTCTGCTGGCCCCTGCAGCTCGTGTGAGAACGATCACGGGCGCTGTGTGCAGGGAATGCCAGAAGCAAACGGTCAACAAGAGTTGATTGTTTGGTTGCTAATATTAGTTCCAAGTTTTCATGTGTCATTATATTTAGCAATTTGCCTTTATAGCGAGGATCAAGGAGGCAGGCCAACCAGTAATCGTCATCGTTCATCATTTTAGTAATGCGTGTGTCCCTTTTGAGGATACGTAAGGCATAATCCGCCATGTGGGCCAAAGTTCGAGTTCTCAAATCTGCGGTTGTGCTTGGTTGAGGGGCAGTTTCAGGCAAATCCACGTCACTTGTGTCCCGCAAAAAAACAGAACCCGGCATTGCCGCGCCAACAATTTCCAGTGGCCCCGGAAAAGCTTCCTCATTAAAAATATAATCATCCCCATCATCCTCTTCGTCCTCCTCCTCCTCTTCGCCCGCTACCTCGTCCTGTACACTGCCCTGGCCAGACAATGGCTGACTGTCATCAAGGCTTTCCTCTTCCTCAGCTGCAGACGCCTGATCCTTTATGTGCGTCAAACTTTGCATCAGCAGACGCATTAGGGGGATGCTCATGCTTATTATGGCGTTGTCTGCACTAACCAGCCGTGTGCATTCCTCAAAACACTGAAGGACTTGACACATGTCTTGAATCTTCGACCACTGCACACCTGACAACTCCATGTCTGCCATCCTACTGCCTGCCCGTGTATGTGTATCCTCCCACAAAAACATAACAGCCCGCCTCTGTTCGCACAGTCTCTGAAGCATGTGCAGTGTTGAGTTCCACCTTGTTGCAACGTCTATGATTAGGCGATGCTGGGGAAGGTTCAAAGAACGCTGATAGGTCTGCATACGGCTGGAGTGTACGGGCGAACGGCGGATATGTGAGCAAAGTCCACGCACTTTGAGGAGCAGGTCGGATAACCCCGGATAACTTTTCAGGAAGCACTGCACCACCAGGTTTAAGGTGTGAGCCAGGCAAGGAATGTGTTTCAGTTGGGAAAGGGAGATGGCAGCCATGAAATTCCTTCCGTTATCACTCACTACCTTGCCTGCCTCAAGATCTACAGTGCCCAGCCACGACTGCGTTTCTTTCTGCAAGAACTCGGACAGAACTTGCGCGGTGTGTCTGTTGTCGCCCAAACACTTCATAGCCAATACAGCCTGCTGACGTTTGCCAGTAGCTGCTCCATAATGGGAGACCTGGTGTGCAACAGTGGCAGCTGCGGATGGAGTAGTTGTGCGACTGCGGTCTGTGGACGAGCTCTCGCTTCTGCAGGAGGACGAGGAGGAGGAGGAGGGGGTGCGAACGGCCAACTGTTTCCTAGACGGTGGGCTAGGCAGAACTGTCCCAAACTTGCTGTCCCCTGTGGACCCTGCATCCACAACATTCACCCAGTGTGCCGTGATGGACACGTAACGTCCCTGGCCGTGCCTACTGGTCCATGCATCTGTTGTCAGGTGCACCTTTGTGCTCACAGATTGCCTGAGTGCATGGACGATGCGCTCTTTACCATGCTGGTGGAGGGCTGGGATGGCTTTTCTGGAAAAAAAGTGTCGACTGGGTAGCTCGTAGCGTGGTACTGTGTAGTCCATCAGGGCTTTGAAAGCTTCGCTTTCAACTAACCGGTAGGGCATCATCTCTAACGAGATTAGTCTAGCTATGTGGGCGTTCAAACCCTGTGTACGCGGATGCGAGGCTAAGTACTTCCTTTTTCTAACCATAGTCTCATGTAGGGTGAGCTGGACTGGAGAGCTGGAGATCGTGGAACTAGCGGGGGTGCCGGTGGACATGGTAGACTGAGAGACGGTGGGAGATGGTATTGTTGCCGCCGGTGCCCTAGATGCAGTGTTTCCTACTACGAAACTGGTGATTCCCTGACCCTGACTGCTTTGGCCTGGCAAAGAAACCTGCACAGATACTGCAGGTGGTGCGGAAAATGGTGGCCCTACACTGCCGGAAGGATGTTGCGTTGATGACTAGCTTCATTGGCCGAGGGTGCTACAACCTTAAGGGACGTTTGGTAGTTAGTCCAAGCTTGCAAATGCATGGTGGTTAAATGTCTACGCATGAAACTTGTATTGAGACTTTTCAGATTCTGCCCTCTGCTTAAGGTAGTTGAACATTTTTGACAGATGACTTTGCGCTGATCAATTGGATGTTGTTTAAAAAATTGCCAGACTGCACTCTTTCTAGCATCGGAAACCTTTTCAGGCATTGCAGACTGAGCTTTAACCGGATGGCCACGCTGTCCTCCAACAGGTTTTGGCTTTGCCACGCGTTTTGGGCAAGATACGGGCCCGGCAGATGGAACGTGTTGCGATGTTGATGCCTGCTGCGGCCCCTCCTCCTCCGCTTCAGAACTGCTGCCGCCTGCACCCTGTTCCCCCAATGGCTGCCAATCGGGGTCAAGAACTGGGTCATCTATTACCTCTTCTTGTAGCTCGTGTGCAACTTCGTCTGTGTCACTGTGTCGGTCGGTGGTATAGCGTTCGTGATGGGGCAACATAGTCTCATCAGGGTCTGATTCTTGATCAGCACCCTGCGAGGGCAATGTTGTGGTCTGAGTCAAAGGACCAGCATAGTAGTCTGGCTGTGGCTGTGCATCAGTGCACTCCATGTCAGATTCAACTTGTAATGGGCATGGACTGTTAACTGCTTCACTTTCTAAGCCAGGGACGGTATGTGTAAAGAGCTCCATGGAGTAACCCGTTGTGTCGCCTGCTGCATTCTTCTCTGTTGTTGTTTTTGCTGAAGAGGACAAGGAAGCGACTTGTCCCTGACCGTGAACATCCACTAACGACGCGCTGCTTTTACATTTACCAGTTTCACGAGAGGAGGCAAAAGAGCTAGAGGCTGAGTCAAAGCCAAAACTTGCTCTTGCTGCTCCGGCGGTTTTCCTACTCCCAGAAAAGGGAGTGTTCGAGGCCTTGTGTAGCCAGACGACGAACCTGGCTCCACAGCTCCAGACTTAGGTGCAATATTTTTTTTCCCACGACCACCTGATGCTCCACCACTACCACTACCCTCATTACCAGCTGTCACACAACTTACACGGTGAGCTATAACTTCAGTATGATTTAGCTACCCCTTTACAGGTGGGTGAGACCGCAAGGAAAATCAGGCACAATGTTACACACTCTGTTTTTGGTGGCAACAAATGAGAGAGATGCCACACACGCAGGACTGTCACTGAAGCACAAATGTAAATATTTATCTCCCACTGATTGATTTAGTGATTTTTTCAGGTAGATTTTGGAACCCACATCAAGCTAAAAAAATAATAGGCTTTCTATGGCCCACAATTGGAGAGAGAGAGAGAGATGGCACACCCAGGAGTCAAGACTGGCACACAAGCAGAAAGGGCAATATTAATCTCCCACTGATTTGATTTTTTTTTTTTTTCAGGGAGACTTTAGAAAAAAAAATAATAAAAAAAAATGATTTTTTCAGGAAGAATTTAGAAACCAAATAAAACAAAAAATAGGCTTTCTATGGCCCACTGAGTGAGAGATGACGCACACAGGAGTCAGGAGTGGCACACAAGCCCAGAGGCCAATATTTATCTCCCACTGATTGATTTATTGATTTTTTCAGGTAGAATTTAGAACCCAAATCAACCAAAAAAATAAATAGGCTTTCTATGGCCCACTATTTGTGAGAGAGATGGCACGCTCAGGACTGGCACACAAGCCCAGAGGCCAATATTAATCTCCCACTTTTTTTTTTTTTGTTCCAGGGAAAATTTATAAACCCAATTAACCCCTTCCCGACCTTTGGCGCCACGTAGGCGTCATGAAAGTCGGTGCCAATCCGACCCATGACGCCTATGTGGCGTCATGGAAAGATCGCGTCCCTGCAGATCGGGTGAAAGGGTTAACTCCCATTTCACCCGATCTGCAGGGACAGGGGGAGTGGTAGTTTAGCCCAGGGGGGGTGGCTTCACCCTCCCGTGGCTACGATCGCTCTGATTGGCTGTTGAAAGTGAAACTGCCAATCAGAGCGATTTGTAATATTTCACCTATTATAACGGGTGAAATATTACAATCCAGCAATGGCCGATGCTGCAATATCATCGGCCATGGCTGGAAATACTAATGTGCCCCCACCCCACCCCACCGATCGCCCCCCCAGCCCCCCGATCTGTCCGGTACACTGCCCCGCTCCCCTCCGTCCTGTGCTCCGCTCCCCCCCGTGCTCTTGTCCGCTCACCCCCGTGCTCCAATCACCCCCCCGTGTTCCAAACACCCCCCTGCACTCCGATCCACCCCCCCGTTCCCTGTTCCACCGCCCCGTGCTCCGTTCCACCCCCCCGTGCTCCGTTCCACCCCCCTGTGCTCCGTTCCACCCCTCCCGCGTTCCGATCCACCCACCCCATGCTCCGATCCCCCCTTCCCGTGGATCCCCCTCCACCCCATCATACTTACCGATCCTGCCGGGGTCCGTCCGTCTTCTCCCTGGGCGCCGCCATCTTCCAAAATGGCGGGCGCATGCGCAGTGCGCGCGCCGAATCTGCCGGACGGATTCGTTCAAAGTGCATTTTGATCACTGAGATATAATCTATCCCAGTGATCAAAATAAAAAAATGATAAATGACCCCCCTTCCCCCTTTGTCACCCCCATAGGTAGGGACAATAAAAAAATAAAGAATTTTTTTTTCCACTAATGTTAGAATAGGGGTAGGGGTAGAGTTAGGGCTAGGGTTAGGGCTAGGGTTAGGGTTAGGGCTAGGGTTAGGGGTAGGGTTAGGGTTAGGGTTAGAGTTAGGGTTAGGGTTAGGGCTAGGGTTAGGGCTAGGGTTAGGGTTAGGGTTAGGGTTAGAGCTAGGGTTAGGGCTAGGGTTAGGGTTTTGGTATGTGCACACGTATTCTGGTCCTCTGCAGATTTTTACGCTGCGGATTTGATAAATCCGCAGTGCTAAACCGCTGCGGATTTATGGCGGATTTACCATGTTTTTTCTGCGCTTTTCACTGCGGTTTTACAACTGCGGTTTTCTATTGGAGCAATTGTAAAACCGCTGCGGAATCCGCAGAAAGAAGAGACATGCTGCGGAATGTAAACCGCTGCGTTTCCGTGCAGTTTTTCTGCAGCATGTGTACAGCGATTTTTGTTTCCCATAGGTTTACATTGAACAGTAAACTCATGGGAAACTGCTGCGGATCCGCAGCGTTTTCCGCAGCGTGTGCACATACCTTTAGAATTAGGCTATGTGCACACGGTGCGGATTTGGCTGCGGATCCGCAGCGGATTGGCCGCTGCGGATTCGCAGCAGTGTTCCATCAGGTTTACAGGACCAAGTAAACCTATGGAAAACCAAATCCGCTGTGCCCATGGTGCGGAAAATACTGTGCGGAATCCGCAGATGAAATCCGCACAAAAAACACTAGAAATCCGGGAAAAATCCGCAGGTAAAACGCAGTGCCTTTTACCCGCGGATTTTTCAAAAATGATGCTGAAAAATCTCACACGAATCCGCAACGTGGGCACATAGCCTTAGGGTTAGGGTTGGAATTAGGGTTGTGGTTAGGGTTGTGATTAGGGTTATGGCTACAGTTGGGATTAGGGTTAGGGGTGTGGGGGGGTTAGTGTTGGAGGTAGAATTGAGGGGTTTCCACTGTTTAGGCACATCAGGGGTCTCCAAACGCAACATGGCGCCACCATTGATTCCATCTAATCTTGTATTCAAAAAGTCAAAAAGTCAAATGGTGCTCCCTAACTTCCGAGCCCCGACGTGCGCCCAAACAGTGGTTTACCCCCACATATGGGGTACCAGCATACTCAGGATAAACTGCGCAACAATTACTGGGGTCCAATTTCTCCTGTTACCCTTGTGAAAATAAAAAAATGCTTGCTAAAACATCATTTTTGATGATTTTTTATTTTCACGGCTCTGCGTTGTAAACGTCTGTGAAGCACTTGGGGGTTCAAAGTGCTCACCACATATCTAGATAAGTTCCTTGGGGGGTCTAGTTTCTAAAATGGGGTCACTTGTCGGGGGTTTCTACTGTTTAGGCACACCAGGGGCTCTGCAAACGCAACGTGACACCCGCAGACCATTCCATCAAAGTCTGCATTTCAAAAGTCACTACTTCCCTTCTGAGCCCCGACGTGTGCCCAAACAGTGGTTTACCCCCACACATGGGGTATCAGCGTACTCAGGAGAAACTGGACAACAACTTTTGGGGTCCAATTTCTCCTGTAACCCTTGAGAAAATAAAAAATTCTGGGCTAAATAATTATTTTTGAGGAAAGAAAACGTATTTATTATTTTCATGGCTCTGCGTTGTAAACTTCTGTGAAGCACTTGGGGGTTCAAAGTGCTCACCACACATCTAGATAAGTTCCTTTCGGGGTCTAGTTTCCAAAATGGGGTCACTTGTGGGGGGTTTCTACTGTTTAGCCACATCAGGGGCTCTGCAAACGCAACGTGACGCCCGCAGAGCATTCCATCAAAGTCTGCATTTCAAAACGTCACTACTTCAATTCCGAGCCCCGGCGTGTGCCCAAACAGTGGTTTACCCCCACATATCGGGTATCAGCGTACTCAGGAGAAACTGGACAACAACTTTTGGGGTGAAATTTCTCCTGTTACTGTTGGGAAAATAAAAAATTGCAGGCTAAAAGATCATTTTTGAGAAAATAATTTTTATTTTTTATTTTCATGGCTCTGCGTTATAAACTTCTGTGAAGCACTTGGGGGTTCAAAGTCCTCACCACACATCTAGATAAGTTCCTTTCGGGGTCTAGTTTCCAAAATGGGGTCACTTGTGGGGGGTTTCTACTCTTTAGCCACATCAGGGGCTCTGCAAACGCAACGTGACGCCCACAGAGCATTCCATCAAAGTCTGCATTTCAAAACTTCACTACTTCACTTCCGAGCCCCGGCATGTGCCCAAACAGTGCTTTACCCCCACATATGGGATATCAGCGTACTCAGGAGAAACTGGACAACAACTTTTGGGGTCAAATTTCTCCTGTTACCCTTGGGAACATAAAAAATTGCAGGCTAAAAAATCATTTTTGAGAAAATATTTTTTTTTTTTCATGGCTCTGCGTTATAAACTTCTGTGAAGCACTTGGGGGTTCAAAGTCCTCACCACACATCTAGATTAGTTCCTTTCGGGGTCTAGTTTCCAAAATGGGGTCATTTGTGGGGGATCTCCAATGTTTAGGCATACAGGGGCTCTCCAAACGTGACATGGTGTCCGCTAATGATTGGAGCTAATTTTCCATTTAAAAAGCCAAATGGCGTGCCTTTCCTTCCGAGCCCTGCCGTGCACCCAAACAGTGGTTTACCCCCACATATGGGGTATCAGCATACTCAGGACAATCTGGACAAGAACATTTGTGGTCCAATTTCTCCTATTACCCTTGGCAAAATAGGAAATTCCAGCCTAAAAAATCATTTTTGAGGAGAGAAAAAATATTTTTTATTTTCATGGCTCTGCGTTATAAACTTCTGTGAAGCACCTGGGGGTTTAAAGTGCTCAATATGCATCTAGATAAGTTCCTTGGGGGGTCTAGTTTCCAAAATGGGGTCACTTGTGGGGGAGCTTCAATGTTTAGGCACACAGGGGCTCTCCAAACGCGACATGGTGTCCGCTAACAATTGGAGCTAATTTTCCATTCAAAAAGTCAAATGGCGCGCCTTCCCTTCCGAGCCCTGCCGTGTGCCCAAACAGTGGTTTACCCCCACATATGAGGTATCGGCGTACTCGGGAGAAATTGCCCAACAAATTTTATGATGCATTTTATCCTATTGCCCATGTGAAAATGAAAAAATTGAGGCGAAAAGAATTTTTTTGTGAAAAAAAGTACTTTTTCATTTGTACAGATCAATTTGTGAAGCACCTGGGGGTTTAAAATGCTCACTAGGCATCTAGATAAGTTCCTTGGGGGGTCTAGTTTCCAAAATGGGGTCATT
Organism: Ranitomeya imitator; assembly: GCF_032444005.1. Classification (NCBI taxonomy): domain Eukaryota; kingdom Metazoa; phylum Chordata; class Amphibia; order Anura; family Dendrobatidae; genus Ranitomeya; species Ranitomeya imitator. Next base: position 189,183,725 of record NC_091287.1, read on the forward strand.
TGTGGGGGAGCTCCAATGTTTAGGCACACAGGGGCTCTCCAAACGCGACATGGTGTCCGCTAACGATGGAGATAATTTTTCATTCAAAAAGTCAAATGGCGCTCCTTCCCTTCCGAGCCTTACCATGTGCCCAAACAGTGGTTTACCCCCACATGTGAGGTATTGGTGTACTCAGGAGAAATTGCCCAACAAATTTTAGGATCCATTTTATCCTGTTGCCCATGTGGAAATTAACAAATTGAGGCTAAAAGAAGTTTTTTGTGAAAAAAAAGTACTTTTTCATTTTTACGGATCAATTTGTGAAGCACCTGGGGGTTCAAAATGCTCACTATGCATCTAGATAAGTTCATTGGGGCGTCTAGTTTCCAAAATGGGGTCACTTGTGGGGGAGCTCCAATTTTTAGGCACACGGGGGCTCTCCAAACGTGACATGGTGTCCGCTAAAGAGTGGAGCCAATTTTTCATTCAAAAAGTCAAATGGCGCTCCTTCCCTTCCAAGCCCTGCCGTGCGCCCAAACAGTGGTTTACCCCAACATTTGAGGTATCAGTGTACTCAGGACAAATTGGACAACAACTTTCGTGGTTCAGTTTCTCCTTTTACCATTGGGAAAATAAAAAAATTGTTGCTAAAAGATAATTTTTGTGACTAAAAAGTTAAATGTTCATTTTTTCCTTCCATGTTGCTTCTGCTGCTGTGAAGTACCTGAAGGGTTAATAAACTTCTTGAATGTGGTTTTGTGCACCTTGAGGGGTGCAGTTTTTAGAATGGTGTCACTTTTGGGCATTTTCAGCCATATAGACCCCTCAAACTGACTTCAAATGTGAGGTTGTCCCTAAAAAAAATGGTTTTGTAAATTTCGTTGTAAAAATGAGAAATCGCTGGTCAAATTTTAACCCTTATAACTTCCTAGCAAAAAAAAATTTTGTTTCCAAAATTGTGCTGATGTAAAGTATACATGTGGGAAATGTTATTTATTAACTATTTTGTGTCACATAACTCTCTGGTTTAACAGAATAAAAATTCAAAATGTGAAAATTGCGAAATTTTCAAAATTTTCGCCAAATTTCCGTTTTTATCACAAATAAACGCAGAATTTATTGACCTAAATTTACCACTAACATGAAGCCCAATATGTCACGAAAAAACAATCTCAGAACCGCTAGGATCCGTTGAAGCGTTCCTGAGTTATTACCTCATAAAGGGACACTGGTCAGAATTGCAAAAAACGGCAAGGTCTTTAAGGTCAAAATAGGCTGGGTCATGAAGGGGTTAAAAAAATAATAAATAGGCTTTCTATGGCCCACTATCTGAGAGAGAGAGATGGCACGCTTAGGACTGGCACACAAGCCCAAAGGCCAATATTAATCTCCCTTTTTTTTTTCAGGGAGAATTTATAAAACCAAAAAAAATAAATAAATAGGCTTTCTATGGCCCACTATTTGTGAGAGAGATGGCACGCTCAGGACTGGCACACAAGCCCAGAGGCCAATATTAATCTCCCACTTTTTTTTTTTTTTTCAGGGAAAATTTATAAACCCAATTAAAAAAATAATAAATAGGCTTTCTATGGCCCACTATCTGAGAGAGAGAGATGGCACGCTTAGGACTGGCACACAAGCCCAAAGGCCAATATTAATCTCCCTTTTTTTTTTCAGGGAGAATTTATAAAACCAAAAAAAAATAAATAAATAGGCTTTCTATGGCCCACTATTTGTGAGAGAGATGGCACGCTCAGGACTGGCACACAAGCCCAGAGGCCAATATTAATCTCCCACTTTTTTTTTTTTTTTCAGGGAAAATTTATAAAGCCAATAAAAAAAATAATAAATAGGCTTTCTATGGCCCACTATCTGAGAGAGAGAGATGGCACGCTTAGGACTGGCACACAAGCCCAAAGGCCAATACTAATCTCCCACTGATTGATTTATTGATTTTTTCAGGTAGAATTTAGAACCCAAATAAAGCCAAAAAAAAAATAGGCTTTCTATGGCCCACTGAGTGAGTGATGATGCACACAGGAGTCAGGAGTGGCACACAAGCCCTGAGGCCAATATTTTTCTCCCACTGATTGATGTAGTGATTTTTTCAGGTAGATTTTAGAACCCAAATCAAGCAAAAAAATAAATAGGCTTTCTATGGCCCACTGAGTGAGAGATGGCACAGACAGGGATGGCACTCTAGCAGAAATGCCAATCTTAATCTCCCACAAAAAAAAAAAAAAAAAAAAAATAGGAACTGTCCTTCAATTACTATCTCCCTGCAGTAATCTCAGCCAGGTATGGCAGGCAGCAATAAGGAGTGGACTGATGCACAAATTAAATAAAAAGTGTGGACAAACAAACAAGATAGCTGTGCAGAAAGGAAGGAACAAGAGGATTTGTGCTTTGAAAAAAGCAGTTGGTTTGCACAGCGGCGTACACACAGCAATGCAGCTATCAGGGAGCCTTCTAGGGCAGCCCAATGAGCTACAGCGCTGAGGAAAAAAAAAAAAAAATGTAGCTTCCACTGTCCCTGCACACCGAAGGTGGTGTTGGACAGTGCAAATCGCTACAGCACAAGCGGTTTGGTGATTAATGGACCCTGCCTAACGCTATCCCTGCTTCTGACGAAGCGGCAGCAACCTCTCCCTAAGCTCAGATCAGCAGCAGTAACATGGCGGTCGGCGGGAACGCCCCTTTATAGCCCCTGTGACGCCGCAGACAGCAAGCCAATCACTGCAATGCCCTTCTCTAAGATGGTGGGGACCAGGACCTATGTCATCACGCTGCCCACACTCTGCGTTTACCTTCATTGGCTGAGAAATGGCGCTTTTCGCGTCATTGAAACGCGACGTTGGCGCGAAAGTCGCGTACCGCATGGCCAACCCCGCACAGGGGTCGGATCGGGTTTCATGAAACCCGACTTTGCCAAAAGTCGGCGACTTTTGAAAATGAACGACCCGTTTTGCTCAACCCTAGTGATGAAATTGCTCTGTGTGCAAAACCATTGCACAGTAAAAAAATGTATTTATTTTTTTTACAAATGTGATACAGCAGTCTAGATCCGAGTTTGAAATTGTTTAGAGCATATCATACAGGCCCTATCCACACATAGAACAAATTTGTTCTGTTACTAATGTGGTACAGCAGGGGAGATCTCAGTTTGAAATTGTTTGGAGGATGTAGTCTGTTATGTTTGCTAATGACAGGTGTTATGAAGGCAATCCAGAAACACAGTGTGCTTAGCGATCAGAGCGCACACAGTGATCTGACAAATACCCAAAAATACAAGAACGAGCTCTGAGACGTGGAAACTCTGTAGACTGCACACCTGATCCTATCCTAAACACAACTAAAAGCGGCTGTGGATTGCGCCTAACAACTACCTAGGCAACTCGGCACAGCCTAAGAAACTAGCTAGCCTGAAGATAGAAAAATAGGCCTGACTTGCCCCAGAGAAATTCCCCAAAGGAAAAGGCAGCCCCCCACATATAATGACTGTGAGTAAGATGAAAAGACAAAACGTAGGGATGAAATAGATTCAGCAAAGTGGGGCCCGATATTCTAGGACAGAGCGAGGACAGTAAAGCGAACTTTGCAGTCTACAAAAAACCCTAAAGCAAAACCACGCAAAGGGGGCAAAAAAAAACCCACCGTGCCGAACTAACGGCACGGCGGTACACCCCTTGCGTCTCAGAGCTTCCAGCAAAACAAAAGACAAGCTGGACAGAAAAAAAGCAACAAAAAAGCAAAAAGCACTTAGCTATACAGAGCAGCAGGTCACAGGAACAATCAGGAGAAGCTCAGATCCAACACTGAAACATTGACAAGGAGCAAGGATAGCAGCATCAGGCGGAGTTAAGTAATGAAGCAGTTAACGAGCTCACCAGAACACCTGAGGGAGGAAGCTCAGAAGCTGCAGTACCACTTGTGACCACAGGAGTGAATTCAGCCACAGAATTCACAACAGTACCCCCCCCTTGAGGAGGGGTCACCGAACCCTCACCAGAGCCCCCAGGCCGACCAGGATGAGCCGCATGAAAGGCACGAACAAGATCGGAAGCATGAACATCAGAGGCAAAAACCCAGGAATTATCTTCCTGAGCATAACTCTTCCATTTAACCAGATACTGGAGTTTCCGTCTAGAAACACGAGAATCCAAAATCTTCTCCACAATATACTCCAATTCCCCCTCCACCAAAACCGGGGCAGGAGGCTCAACAGATGGAACCATAGGTGCCACGTATCTCCGCAACAACGACCTATGGAATACATTATGTATGGAAAAGGAGTCTGGGAGGGTCAAACGAAAAGACACAGGATTGAGAACCTCAGAAATCCTATACGGACCAATAAAACGAGGTTTAAATTTAGGAGAGGAAACCTTCATAGGAATATGACGAGAAGATAACCAAACCAGATCCCCAACACGAAGTCGGGGACCCACACGGCGTCTGCGATTAGCGAAAAGTTGAGCTTTCTCCTGGGACAAGATCAAATTGTCCACTACCTGAGTCCAGATCTGCTGCAACCTATCCACCACAGAATCCACACCAGGACAGTCCGAAGACTCAACCTGTCCTGAAGAGAAACGAGGATGGAACCCAGAATTGCAAAAAAATGGAGAAACCAAGGTAGCCGAGCTGGCCCGATTATTAAGGGCGAACTCAGCCAACGGCAAAAAGGACACCCAATCATCCTGGTCTGCAGAAACAAAACATCTCAGATATGTTTCCAAGGTCTGATTGGTTCGTTCGGTCTGGCCATTAGTCTGAGGATGGAAAGCCGAGGAAAAGGATAGGTCAATGCCCATCCTACCACAAAAGGCTCGCCAAAACCTTGAAACAAACTGGGAACCTCTGTCAGAAACAATATTCTCAGGAATGCCATGCAACCGAACCACATGCTGAAAGAACAAAGGTACCAAATCAGAGGAGGAAGGCAATTTAGCCAAGGGCACCAGATGGACCATTTTAGAAAACCGATCACAGACCACCCAAATGACTGACATCTTTTGAGAAACGGGAAGGTCAGAAATGAAATCCATCGAAATATGTGTCCAAGGCCTCTTTGGGACCGGCAAGGGCAAAAGCAACCCACTGGCACGAGAACAGCAGGGCTTAGCCCTAGCACAAATCCCACAGGACTGCACAAATGTACGTACATCCCGTGACAGAGATGGCCACCAGAAGGATCTAGCCACTAACTCTCTGGTACCAAAGATTCCAGGATGACCAGCCAACACAGAACAATGAAGTTCAGAGATAAGTTTATTAGTCCACCTATCAGGGACGAACAGTTTCTCTGCTGGACAACGATCAGGTTTATTCGCCTGAAATTTTTGCAGCACCCGCCGCAAATCAGGGGAGATGGCAGACACAATGACTCCTTCCTTGAGGATACCCGCTGGCTCAGATAAACCCGGAGAGTCGGGCACAAAACTCCTAGACAGAGCATCCGCCTTCACATTTTTAGAGCCCGGAAGGTACGAAATCACAAAGTCGAAGCGGGCAAAAAATAACGACCAACGGGCCTGTCTAGGATTCAAGCGCTTGGCAGACTCGAGATAAGTCAAGTTCTTATGATCAGTCAATACCACCACGCGATGCTTAGCTCCTTCAAGCCAATGACGCCACTCCTCGAATGCCCACTTCATGGCCAGCAACTCTCGATTGCCCACATCATAATTACGCTCAGCGGGCGAAAACTTCCTGGAAAAGAAAGCACATGGTTTCATCACTGAGCAATCAGAACCTCTCTGTGACAAAACCGCCCCTGCTCCAATCTCAGAAGCATCAACCTCGACCTGGAACGGAAGAGAAACATCTGGCTGACACAACACAGGGGCAGAACAAAAACGACGCTTCAACTCCTGAAAAGCTTCCACAGCAGCAGAAAACCAATTAACCAAATCAGCACCCTTCTTGGTCAAATCGGTCAATGGTTTGGCAATGCTAGAAAAATTACAGATGAAGCGACGATAAAAATTAGCAAAGCCCAGGAACTTTTGCAGACTTTTCAGAGATGTCGGCTAAATCCAATCCTGGATGGCTTGGACCTTAACTGGATCCATCTCGATAGTAGAAGGGGTAAAGATGAACCCCAAAAATGAAACTTTCTGCACACCGAAGAGACACTTTGATCCCTTCACAAACAAAGAGTTAGCACGCAGGACCTGAAAAACCATTCTGACCTGCTTCACATGAGACTCCCAATCATCTGAGAAGCTCAAAATGTCATCCAAGTAAACAATCAGGAATTTATCCAGATACTCACGGAAGATGTCATGCATAAAAGACTGAAACACAGATGGAGCATTGGCAAGTCCGAACGGCATCACTAGATACTCAAAATGACCCTCGGGCGTATTGAATGCAGTTTTCCATTCATCTCCTTGCCTGATTCTCACCAGATTATACGCACCACGAAGATCTATCTTAGTGAACCAACTAGCCCCCTTAATCCGAGCAAACAAGTCAGATAACAATGGCAAGGGATACTGAAATTTAACAGTGATCTTATTAAGAAGGCGGTAATCAATACACGGTCTCAGCGAACCATCCTTCTTGGCTACAAAGAAGAACCCTGCTCCCAGTGGTGATGACGATGGGCGAATATGTCCCTTCTCCAGGGATTCCTTCACATAACTGCGCATAGCGGCGTGTTCGGGCACGGATAAATTAAATAATCGACCTTTAGGGAATTTACTACCAGGAATCAAATTGATAGCACAATCACAATCCCTATGCGGAGGTAGAGCATCGGACTTGGGCTCTTCAAATACATCCTGATAATCAGACAAGAACTCTGGGACCTCAGAAGGGGTGGATGACGAAATCGACAAAAATGGAACATCACCATGTACCCCCTGACAACCCCAGCTGGATACCGACATGGAATTCCAATCCAATACTGGATTATGGGTTTGTAGCCATGGCAACCTCAACACGACCACATCATGCAGATTATGCAACACCAGAAAGCGAATAACTTCCTGATGTGCAGGAGCCATGCACATGGTCAGCTGGGCCCAGTATTGAGGTTTATTCTTGGCCAAAGGTGTAGCATCAATTCCTCTCAATGGAATAGGACACCGCAAAGGCTCCAAGAAAAACCCACAACGTTTAGCATAATCCAAATCCATCAGATTCAGGGCAGCGCCCGAATCCACAAACGCCATGACAGAAAACGACGACAAAGAGCATATCAAGGTAATGGACAGAAGGAATTTGGACTGTACAGTACCAATGACGGCAGACCTAGCGGACCGCTTAGTGCGCTTAGGACAATCAGAAATAGCATGAGTGGAATCACCACAGTAGAAACACAGACCATTCAGACGTCTGTATTCCTGCCGTTCAACTCTAGTCATAGTCCTATCGCACTGCATAGGCTCAGGTTTAACCTCAGGCAGTACCGCCAAATGGTGCACAGATTTACGCTCGCGCAAGCGTCGACCGATCTGAATGGCCAAAGACAAAGACTCATTCAAACCAGCAGGCATAGGAAATCCCACCATGACATCCTTAAGAGCCTCAGAGAGACCCTTTCTGAACAAAGCTGCCAGCGCAGATTCATTCCACTGAGTGAGTACTGACTATTTCCTAAATTTCTGACAATATACTTCTATATCATCCTGACCCTGGCACAAAGCCAGCAAATTTTTCTCAGCCTGATCCACTGAATTAGGCTCATCGTACAGCAATCCGAGCGCCAGGAAAAACGCATCGACACTACTCAATGCAGGGTCTCCTGGCGCAAGAGAAAATGCCCAGTCTTGAGGGTCGCCGCGCAAAAAAGAAATAATAATCAAAACCTGTTGAATAGGATTACCAGAAGAATGAGGTTTCAAGGCCAGAAATAGCTTACAATTATTTTTGAAACTTAGAAACTTAGTTCTATCTCCAAAAAACAAATCAGGAATAGGAATTCTTGGTTCTAACATAGATTTCTGATCAATAGTATCTTGAATTTTTTGTACATTTATAACGAGATTATCCATTGAAGAGCACAGACCCTGAATATCCATGTCCACACCTGTGTCCAGAATCACCCAAATGTCTAGGGGAAAAAAAAAAAGTGAACACAGAGCTGAGAAAAAAAAAAAAAAATGATGTCAGAACTTTTTCTTTCCCTCTATTGAGAATCATTAGTGGGCTCCTTGTACTGTTATGTTTGCTAATGACAGGTGTTATGAAGGCAATCCAGAAACACAGTGTGCTTAGCGATCAGAGCGCACACAGTGATCTGACAAATACCCAAAAATACAAGAACGAGCTCTGAGACGTGGAAACTCTGTAGACTGCACACCTGATCCTATCCTAAACACAACTAAAAGCGGCTGTGGATTGCGCCTAACAACTACCTAGGCAACTCGGCACAGCCTAAGAAACTAGCTAGCCTGAAGATAGAAAAATAGGCCTGACTTGCCCCAGAGAAATTCCCCAAAGGAAAAGGCAGCCCCCCACATATAATGACTGTGAGTAAGATGAAAAGACAAAACGTAGGGATGAAATAGATTCAGCAAAGTGGGGCCCGATATTCTAGGACAGAGCGAGGACAGTAAAGCGAACTTTGCAGTCTACAAAAAACCCTAAAGCAAAACCACGCAAAGGGGGCAAAAAAAAACCCACCGTGCCGAACTAACGGCACGGCGGTACACCCCTTGCGTCTCAGAGCTTCCAGCAAAACAAAAGACAAGCTGGACAGAAAAAAAGCAACAAAAAAGCAAAAAGCACTTAGCTATACAGAGCAGCAGGTCACAGGAACAATCAGGAGAAGCTCAGATCCAACACTGAAACATTGACAAGGAGCAAGGATAGCAGCATCAGGCGGAGTTAAGTAATGAAGCAGTTAACGAGCTCACCAGAACACCTGAGGGAGGAAGCTCAGAAGCTGCAGTACCACTTGTGACCACAGGAGTGAATTCAGCCACAGAATTCACAACAGTACCCCCCCCTTGAGGAGGGGTCACCGAACCCTCACCAGAGCCCCCAGGCCGACCAGGATGAGCCGCATGAAAGGCACGAACAAGATCGGAAGCATGAACATCAGAGGCAAAAACCCAGGAATTATCTTCCTGAGCATAACTCTTCCATTTAACCAGATACTGGAGTTTCCGTCTAGAAACACGAGAATCCAAAATCTTCTCCACAATATACTCCAATTCCCCCTCCACCAAAACCGGGGCAGGAGGCTCAACAGATGGAACCATAGGTGCCACGTATCTCCGCAACAACGACCTATGGAATACATTATGTATGGAAAAGGAGTCTGGGAGGGTCAAACGAAAAGACACAGGATTGAGAACCTCAGAAATTCTATACGGACCAATAAAACGAGGTTTAAATTTAGGAGAGGAAACCTTCATAGGAATATGACGAGAAGATAACCAAACCAGATCCCCAACACGAAGTCGGGGACCCACACGGCGTCTGCGATTAGCGAAAAGTTGAGCTTTCTCCTGGGACAAGATCAAATTGTCCACTACCTGAGTCCAGATCTGCTGCAACCTATCCACCACAGAATCCACACCAGGACAGTCCGAAGACTCAACCTGTCCTGAAGAGAAACGAGGATGGAACCCAGAATTGCAAAAAAATGGAGAAACCAAGGTAGCCGAGCTGGCCCGATTATTAAGGGCGAACTCAGCCAACGGCAAAAAGGACACCCAATCATCCTGGTCTGCAGAAACAAAACATCTCAGATATGTTTCCAAGGTCTGATTGGTTCGTTCGGTCTGGCCATTAGTCTGAGGATGGAAAGCCGAGGAAAAGGATAGGTCAATGCCCATCCTACCACAAAAGGCTCGCCAAAACCTTGAAACAAACTGGGAACCTCTGTCAGAAACAATATTCTCAGGAATGCCATGCAACCGAACCACATGCTGAAAGAACAAAGGTACCAAATCAGAGGAGGAAGGCAATTTAGCCAAGGGCACCAGATGGACCATTTTAGAAAAGCGATCACAGACCACCCAAATGACTGACATCTTTTGAGAAACGGGAAGGTCAGAAATGAAATCCATCGAAATATGTGTCCAAGTTCTCTTTGGGACCGGCAAGGGCAAAAGCAACCCACTGGCACGAGAACAGCAGGGCTTAGCCCTAGCACAAATCCCACAGGACTGCACAAATGTACGTACATCCCGTGACAGAGATGGCCACCAGAAGGATCTAGCCACTAACTCTCTGGTACCAAAGATTCCAGGATGACCAGCCAACACAGAACAATGAAGTTCAGAGATAAGTTTATTAGTCCACCTATCAGGGACGAACAGTTTCTCTGCTGGACAACGATCAGGTTTATTCGCCTGAAATTTTTGCAGCACCCGCCGCAAATCAGGGGAGATGGCAGACACAATGACTCCTTCCTTGAGGATACCCGCTGGCTCAGATAAACCCGGAGAGTCGGGCACAAAACTCCTAGACAGAGCATCCGCCTTCACATTTTTAGAGCCCGGAAGGTACGAAATCACAAAGTCGAAGCGGGCAAAAAATAACGACCAACGGGCCTGTCTAGGATTCAAGCGCTTGGCAGACTCGAGATAAGTCAAGTTCTTATGATCAGTCAATACCACCACGCGATGCTTAGCTCCTTCAAGCCAATGACGCCACTCCTCGAATGCCCACTTCATGGCCAGCAACTCTCGATTGCCCACATCATAATTACGCTCAGCGGGCGAAAACTTCCTGGAAAAGAAAGCACATGGTTTCATCACTGAGCAATCAGAACCTCTCTGTGACAAAACCGCCCCTGCTCCAATCTCAGAAGCATCAACCTCGACCTGGAACGGAAGAGAAACATCTGGCTGACACAACACAGGGGCAGAACAAAAACGACGCTTCAACTCCTGAAAAGCTTCCACAGCAGCAGAAGACCAATTAACCAAATCAGCACCCTTCTTGGTCAAATCGGTCAATGGTTTGGCAATGCTAGAAAAATTACAGATGAAGCGACGATAAAAATTAGCAAAGCCCAGGAACTTTTGCAGACTTTTCAGAGATGTCGGCTAAATCCAATCCTGGATGGCTTGGACCTTAACTGGATCCATCTCGATAGTAGAAGGGGTAAAGATGAACCCCAAAAATGAAACTTTCTGCACACCGAAGAGACACTTTGATCCCTTCACAAACAAAGAGTTAGCACGCAGGACCTGAAAAACCATTCTGACCTGCTTCACATGAGACTCCCAATCATCTGAGAAGCTCAAAATGTCATCCAAGTAAACAATCAGGAATTTATCCAGATACTCACGGAAGATGTCATGCATAAAAGACTGAAACACAGATGGAGCATTGGCAAGTCCGAACGGCATCACTAGATACTCAAAATGACCCTCGGGCGTATTGAATGCAGTTTTCCATTCATCTCCTTGCCTGATTCTCACCAGATTATACGCACCACGAAGATCTATCTTAGTGAACCAACTAGCCCCCTTAATCCGAGCAAACAAGTCAGATAACAATGGCAAGGGATACTGAAATTTAACAGTGATCTTATTAAGAAGGCGGTAATCAATACACGGTCTCAGCGAACCATCCTTCTTGGCTACAAAGAAGAACCCTGCTCCCAGTGGTGATGACGATGGGCGAATATGTCCCTTCTCCAGGGATTCCTTCACATAACTGCGCATAGCGGCGTGTTCGGGCACGGATAAATTAAATAATCGACCTTTAGGGAATTTACTACCAGGAATCAAATTGATAGCACAATCACAATCCCTATGCGGAGGTAGAGCATCGGACTTGGGCTCTTCAAATACATCCTGATAATCAGACAAGAACTCTGGGACCTCAGAAGGGGTGGATGACGAAATCGACAAAAATGGAACATCACCATGTACCCCCTGACAACCCCAGCTGGATACCGACATGGAATTCCAATCCAATACTGGATTATGGGTTTGTAGCCATGGCAACCTCAACACGACCACATCATGCAGATTATGCAACACCAGAAAGCGAATAACTTCCTGATGTGCAGGAGCCATGCACATGGTCAGCTGGGCCCAGTATTGAGGTTTATTCTTGGCCAAAGGTGTAGCATCAATTCCTCTCAATGGAATAGGACACCGCAAAGGCTCCAAGAAAAACCCACAACGTTTAGCATAATCCAAATCCATCAGATTCAGGGCAGCGCCCGAATCCACAAACGCCATGACAGAAAACGACGACAAAGAGCATATCAAGGTAATGGACAGAAGGAATTTGGACTGTACAGTACCAATGACGGCAGACCTAGCGGACCGCTTAGTGCGCTTAGGACAATCAGAAATAGCATGAGTGGAATCACCACAGTAGAAACACAGACCATTCAGACGTCTGTATTCCTGCCGTTCAACTCTAGTCATAGTCCTATCGCACTGCATAGGCTCAGGTTTAACCTCAGGCAGTACCGCCAAATGGTGCACAGATTTACGCTCGCGCAAGCGTCGACCGATCTGAATGGCCAAAGACAAAGACTCATTCAAACCAGCAGGCATAGGAAATCCCACCATGACATCCTTAAGAGCCTCAGAGAGACCCTTTCTGAACAAAGCTGCCAGCGCAGATTCATTCCACTGAGTGAGTACTGACTATTTCCTAAATTTCTGACAATATACTTCTATATCATCCTGACCCTGGCACAAAGCCAGCAAATTTTTCTCAGCCTGATCCACTGAATTAGGCTCATCGTACAGCAATCCGAGCGCCAGGAAAAACGCATCGACACTACTCAATGCAGGGTCTCCTGGCGCAAGAGAAAATGCCCAGTCTTGAGGGTCGCCGCGCAAAAAAGAAATAATAATCAAAACCTGTTGAATAGGATTACCAGAAGAATGAGGTTTCAAGGCCAGAAATAGCTTACAATTATTTTTGAAACTTAGAAACTTAGTTCTATCTCCAAAAAACAAATCAGGAATAGGAATTCTTGGTTCTAACATAGATTTCTGATCAATAGTATCTTGAATTTTTTGTACATTTATAACGAGATTATCCATTGAAGAGCACAGACCCTGAATATCCATGTCCACACCTGTGTCCAGAATCACCCAAATGTCTAGGGGAAAAAAAAAAAGTGAACACAGAGCTGAAGAGCATTGAAGAGCACAGACCCTGAATATCCATTGAAGAGCACAGACCCTGAATATCCATGTCCACACCTGTGTCCAGAATCACCCAAATGTCTAGGGGAAAAAAAAAAAGTGAACACAGAGCTGAGAAAAAAAAAAAAAAATGATGTCAGAACTTTTTCTTTCCCTCTATTGAGAATCATTAGTGGGCTCCTTGTACTGTTATGTTTGCTAATGACAGGTGTTATGAAGGCAATCCAGAAACACAGTGTGCTTAGCGATCAGAGCGCACACAGTGATCTGACAAATACCCAAAAATACAAGAACGAGCTCTGAGACGTGGAAACTCTGTAGACTGCACACCTGATCCTATCCTAAACACAACTAAAAGCGGCTGTGGATTGCGCCTAACAACTACCTAGGCAACTCGGCACAGCCTAAGAAACTAGCTAGCCTGAAGATAGAAAAATAGGCCTGACTTGCCCCAGAGAAATTCCCCAAAGGAAAAGGCAGCCCCCCACATATAATGACTGTGAGTAAGATGAAAAGACAAAACGTAGGGATGAAATAGATTCAGCAAAGTGGGGTCCGATATTCTAGGACAGAGTGAGGACAGTAAAGCGAACTTTGCAGTCTACAAAAAACCCTAAAGCAAAACCACGCAAAGGGGGCAAAAAAAAAAACCACCGTGCCGAACTAACGGCACGGCGGTACACCCCTTGCGTCTCAGAGCTTCCAGCAAAACAAAAGACAAGCTGGACAGAAAAAAAGCAACAAAAAAGCAAAAGCACTTAGCTATACAGAGCAGCAGGTCACAGGAACAATCAGGAGAAGCTCAGATCCAACACTGAAACATTGACAAGGAGCAAGGATAGCAGCATCAGGCGGAGTTAAGTAATGAAGCAGTTAACGAGCTCACCAGAACACCTGAGGGAGGAAGCTCAGAAGCTGCAGTACCACTTGTGACCACAGGAGTGAATTCAGCCACAGAATTCACAACAGTAGTCTATGTTACACTGGTGTCTTCCACACACAAAAAAAAGTCTTCGGTTACTAACGTTCTACAGTAGGAGAAATCTCAGTTTGAAATTATTTGGAGCTTATCTTCTTTTTCATACAGGCCTCATCCACACTCACACAATTCCTTCTTCTGTTACTAACCTCATACAGTAGGGGAGTTCTCATTTTGAAATAGTTTGGAGCATATCTTCTTTGTCATAAAGGCCTCATCCACACTCAAAGAATTATTTTTTCTGTTACTTACATCATACAGTAGGGGAGATCTCAGTTTGAAATTGTTTAGAGAATCTAGCTAGTCAATGTTATATAGGCATCATCCACCCCCAAAAAAAATCTTGTGAAACCAACGTTCTACAGTAGTCGAGATCTCAGTTTGAAATTGTTGATGCATATCTTCTTTGTCATACAGGCCGCATCCACTCTCAAACAATTCTTTATTCTGTGATTAATGCAACTCTGCGTGCCATATTTCACCTTGTCATTTAGTGCCACTAAAATTCAGCTGTGTGCAGAGCTGGTTCAGAGTCAAAAATCTAATTGTTTGTTGATAATACTGTGCTATTGCCACACTATCTGAGCAACATGACTGGAAAAAAGCAAGGTCTTAATGGAATGGTGATTAGACATGTTGTTCAAGGTGTACGTTGGGAAGGTGGTAATGTTGGTGAAAGCGCTAGTGAACCAACGACATTGCAGCTATTACACTACCTTTCATTGGTAGACGCATAGCAGTACGCCTTGTTGATGAGGTCCAGAAAGAGCAGGTGCTCAAGTGGATGGCAAGCACAGCTTCAAGTGGCCTCTCCTCCAATGCCTCCACATCAACACCAGTACAGTCCACAGAGGTGGAACCCCAATTACCCTTGCTTCACTCTGTGTCCCAATTCTCCAAATGCCCAACTGACTGTAGGGAACCACAGATGGGTGAGTCTGCAGAGCTGTTCACACATTCTATGCCATGGAAATCAGAAGTGTACTCAAAAGCTTCACAGAGTCAAGAGGAGGAAATCATCTGCACCAATGCCCTAAACATTTTTTAGCTTGGATCTGGGGCAGGACGAAGTAGGGTTCGAGCAGCATCCTGACACTCGTCAACACACGTTATCCTCTGGCGGGGAGGTGATCTTGTTGAGATTCAGATATCTGATGCTCACGCGGACTGTACTGTGCTATCAGGGCAGGAAACAAAACACAGAGGATGATGATGAGGTATTAGATCCTAGTTTGTGTGAACACAGAGGCTAGCAGCAGAGGTCACCTGAAAAGGTGGAGGAGGAGTAGGAAGATGAGGAGGTTACTGACGTATATCGAAGATATGTATTGATGCAGCCACGACGAGCAATGCATCCTCAGCCACAACTGTTGCTGTGGCCAACAGCATTCGTGGGTCTGCAGCTAGCAGGGGCGACAAGGGTTGCCTAAGCCTGGGCCTTTTTTTGATACCGCAAAGGATGAGCCAACTCACTTAATCTGCCAACTTTGCAAAAAAAAAACCTGAGTAGAGGAAAAAAGTGCAATAATTTGACTACTACATGCATGAACCCTCACATGCGCAATCAACATGCGTTACTCTGTGAATCCCACTGTGCTAAAATGCAGACCAGCGTACCTCAACAACTTCCCCCTACTATATTACTCTTGCCAAGTAATGTGACGCAGGGCTCTGACCACAAAGCCTCGGGCCCTTTACCCACTCCAAGTCAGGCTGTTTTTCACCAATCTGAGAGAAAAAGCACACCACAACTTTATCAAGCCACCATAACATCTCTGCCTGCATCTCACTCACGGTTAAGCAGTTTGTTCGGATCATCATGCTCTGCTCTCTCTCAGCACTGCAGACAGCTCACGGCCTTGCAGTTGTAGTCACTAGAGTTGAGCGTCTTTTACTTTTTTCAGATCGAGTCGGGTTTCGCAAAACCCGACTTTGTCAAAAGTCGGGTCGGGTGAAATCGGCCGATTATTGCGAAAAGTCGGGGGCCGTCTGAAACACGAAACCCAGTGCAAGGCAATGGGGAATCAAAGTCGGCAGTCAGTGGAGGACAGGAAAACACCTACAGTGCCCAATTTAATGCCAAAAACATCAATTCTTATTACTTAAGCTTGTCAATCTTAATTTACTTTATAATAATAGTTAGGCATTGAAAACTGGGGGTCATTTGGCTAAAGTTGTGGGAGGGTAGGGCTGGCTCAAGATTTTCGTGGGCCCAGGAAATGCGGAATACGTCACGGCGGTGGAGCAGGGAGAGGTAAGTATCTCAACTTTGCAAGTGCTGTGATCCTGAGCAAGCAGGGGGAGCCCACTCATTGGCACTGGCACAGGGCCCCTCATGGTAGGGCGGTGTGTTTGACGGCGGGTGGCGCCTCCCACTGGCAGAGACACTTTTGCATACTATGAGGGGCCCTGTGCCAGTGATGTCACCAATGAGTATGCCCCCCACCTCATGAAGGAACCTACACTTTCATCTGCGCCTTCCTCTTTGTCCCCTTGTAAGGTGGTATAGTATGCCGTATGGGAAACCTGACTTTCAGCAGGGTCAGATTCTGGCTGTGTAGAGTGCAAGGTGAATGTAGTGGTCTGGGTCAATGTACCAGCAGACTCATCTAGCAGTGGCTGGGCAATGGGCAGGATGAGGAGGAAACACAGATATAGGCCCAAATAATAAAGTAGGCTAAATGCAGTTCAAAATTGGTAACAGGACTAAACAGGCGGCATTGCTTTGTTCAGAAGAGGAAAACTGTAATGAGTGGCAGACACAGTTAGTAGGCCCTAATAATAAAGTGGGCTAAATGTCTGCCAAAAAATTGTTCATAAGTGAACAGGTGGCATAGCTAGGCACAGGGGTGGGCTCCTCTGCTGAGTAGACTACAGTGGTAGTAGGCGCAAAGTATTAACTTGTCTAAATGGAGTCCAGGGCCCCTGTTTATTTTAACTATCATCTATCATTTCAACAAATTTGTATTGGCAGTGCTATTGAAGGATTTAACAGCACAGACTACACAGTGGTGGAGCAAGAAGAGGTAAGTATTGCAAGTGGTAGAGCACTGTTCGAGCTGGGGGGGGAACACTCTCTCGTGGGCGGCAGTACAGGCACAGGGCCCCTCATATTACGACTAGTGTTGAGCGATACCTTCCGATATCTGAAAGTATCGGTATCGGATTGGATCGGCCGATACTGGTAAAATATCGGATCTCGTCGATACCGATACCCGATACCAATGCAAGTCAATGGGAGCAAAATATCGGAATTAAAATAAACCCTTTATTTCCTTGTAGCCTAATTCCACATGAAGGAAAACAACTAAGAATAACGTAGAATGTATCGGAGGAGGTGGAGGGGACATTGAAGGCATAGAGGTTTAGCTCATTCAAATGGAATAGCAGGAATTATACATTTTTTAAGACGTTCGGAGTTACAAAGATTTTGACTATGTTTAGATTTGTTAGATTTTGTCAGATATTTGTTTCTCTACTTCCATGCTCTGCACCTTTTTTTTACTTCAACCACACTTTCTTTTTCATCATCCTCAGCAGCAGCATCTATTTCATCAACTTCTTCTCCACCTTATTCATCTTCTTCTTCACCTTCTTCCTATTATTCTTTTTAAAAAAAATCTTCATATTCTTCTCATTCAACTCTTCTTCTTCTTCATATTCAACTTCATAATCTCCTTCATATTCTTCTTCTTCATCAAAATCTTATGTGTGACAGGCATTCCTGTAGTTGTTATCTATCAAAGTTTGAAGATTACACCTTCCGTTCTGCCTGTCACAAAAGATTTAAAACTGGATTTGTCCGCGTTGAGTTTGGCCTGCAGCAGCAGGTTTTATCCAAGGGCACCACGAGGAGGAACGGACTCACCCCCATACACTGCTTAGTCTTCTTCTGCTTATAATTTATATAATATCTTTTGCTCTGATTTTTAGTCTTATGCTTAATGTTCTGCTTTTTGTTCTGCTGCTTCTTGTTCTTTTGCTTTTCGGTCTTCAGGGTCGTCATGCTTAGGCTCTTGAACTTGGAACTGTAGCAGGAGGTACAAGAAGGCCGAGGAACTGCCGAGAACCAGCTGACGGTACTGGAACTCAGATGGCTACCCGAAGGTAGAAGAGCAAATGGCACGACCGAGGACCAGCTGACGGTGCTGGAGGTACCAGTGCCACAAAGCACTACCAAGGACCACCTGACGTTGGTGGAACTCGGATACCCAGAAGGAGGCACCTAAGCCAAAGGCTCTGCCCAGAACCAGCTGACGGTACTGGAACCAGGATGGGGAGCAGAAGGTACAAGAGCAAAAGACACTGCCGAGAACCAGCTGACGGTATTGGAACCCGGATGGCTACCCGAAGGTAGAAGAGCCAATGGCATGACCGAGGACCAGCTGACGGTGCTGGAACCCGGTTACTAAGCAGGAGGTACCTGTGCCACAAAGCCCTACCAAGGACCACCTGACATTGGCGCAACTCGGATACCCAGAAGGAGACACCTAAGCCAAGGGCTCTGCCCTGAACCAGCTGACGGTGCTGGAACCAGGATGTGGAGCAGAAGGTCCACAGGAGAAGAAATAACAGCTAGGCCGCGAGGCTGCCACAGTTACCGGATACCAACAGTCCTACAGAGGGAGCTTGTCCTATTGGCACTACAGAACCAGCCTTGATTGCCACTTCCCGCAGCCCACACACACATAGGAAGCTCCTAAACTGGAGGCACCATGGAGTCGGCTAACCCGACCGCAACACGACAGGACAACGTATTGGAGTCTAAGTGACCTTGACACTACCCGGAACCAGCTGACGGTGCTGGATCCAGGTTGGGCAGGAGGGAGCACCCATGCCAAAGAGACTTCTGAGCAGCAACTGGCAGTGTTGGAGCCCAAGGATTGCATGACAAACAGAGTGTAGGCAGAGGCCTAATTGGAGCAAGATGAAAGGGAACCTTTAACCTCCCTGTTGTGAATTCTGTTGTCGGGCTCCCTCCTGTGGTCATGAATGGTACTTCGGCTGGTTCTGTCCATGGACTTCCTCTGGTGGGTGTTTCTGAGTTTCCTTCCACAGGTGACGAGGTTAATTCTTTAGCTGGCTGCTCTATTTAACTCCACTTAGATCTTTGCTCCATGCCACCTGTCAATGTTCCGGTATTGGTCTAGTTCACTCCTGGATCGTAATTGTGACCTGTCTTCCCAGCAGAAGCTAAGTTCCAGCTTGTATTTCTTTGGTTTGCTATTTTTCTGTCCAGCTTGCTATTTTTATTGTTGTCTTGCTTGCTGGAAGCTCTGGGACGCAGAGGGAGCGCCTCCGCACCGTGAGTCGGTGCGGAGGGTCTTTTTGCGCCCTCTGCGTAGTCTTTTTGTAGGTTTTTGTGCTGACCGCAAAGTAACCTTTCCTATCCTCGGTCTGTTCAGTAAGTCGGGCCTCACTTTGCTAAATCTATTTCATCTCTGTGTTTGTATTTTCATCTTTACTCACAGTCATTATATGTGGGGGGCTGCCTTTTCCTTTGGGGAATTTCTCTGAGGCAAGGTAGGCTTTATTTTTCTATCTTTAGGGCTAGCTAGTTCCTTAGGCTGTGCCGAGTTGCATAGGGAGCGTTAGGTGCAATCCACGGCTATTTCTAGTGTGTTTGATAGGATTAGGGATTGTGGTCAGCAGCGTTCCCACGTCCCAGAGCTCGTCCTTTATTATCAGTAACTATCAGGTCATTCCGTGTGCTCTTAACCACCAGGTCCATTATTGTCCTGACCACCAGGTCATAACAGTACAGGTGGCCCAAAGTACTAATGCATCTCAATAGAGGGATAAGAGAAGTTCTGAGACCATTTTTTTTTCTTTGCAGTGTGTTTTGTCTCTCTTTTCCCCTTTACCTCTGGGTGGTTCAGGACACAGGTGTAAACATGGACATTCAAGGTCTGTCCTCTTGGATGGATAATCTCACTACAAGGGTACAAAACATTCAAGATTTTGTGGTTCAGAATCCGATGTCAGAGCCTAGGATTCCAATTCCTGATTTGTTTTTTGGTGATAGATCTAAGTTCTTGAATTTCAAAAATAATTGTAAATTGTTTCTTGCCTTGAAACCTCGCTCCTCAGGTGACCCTGTTCAACAAGTAAAGATCATTATTTCTTTGTTACATGGTGACCCTCAAGACTGGGCATTTTCCCTTGCGCCAGGAGATCCGGCATTGCGTGATGTTGATGCGTTTTTCCTGGCGCTTGGATTGCTTTATGTTGAACCTAATTCAGTGGATCAGGCAGAGAAAATCTTGCTGGCTCTGTGTCAGGGTCAGGATGAAGCGGAGATATATTGTCAGAAGTTTAGAAAGTGGTCTGTGCTCACTCAGTGGAATGAATGTGCCCTGGCAGCAATCTTCAGAAAGGGTCTCTCTGAAGCCCTTAAGGATGTCATGGTGGGATTTCCCATGCCTGCTGGTCTGAATGAGTCTATGTCCTTGGCCATTCAGATCGATCGACGCTTGCGTGAGCGTAAAGTTGTGCACCATTTGGCGGTACTATCTGAGTATTGGCCTGAGCCTATGCAATGTGATAGGACTTTGACCAGAGCTGAACGGCAAGAACACAGACGTCGGAATGGGCTATGTTTTTACTGTGGTGATTCCACTCATGCTATCTCCGATTGTGCTAAGCGCACTAAGCGGTTCGCTAGGTCTGCCACCATTGGTACGGCACAGTCTAAATTTCTATTGTCCGTTACTCTGATTTGCTCTTTGTCATCCTATTCTGTTATGGCATTTGTGGATTCAGGTGCTACCCTGAATTTGATGGACTTGGAGTATGCTAGGCGCTGTGGTTTTTTCTTGGAGCCCTTGCAGTATCCTATTCCTTTGAGAGGAATTGATGCTACGCCTTTGGCCAAGAATAAGCCTCAGTACTGGACCCAATTGACCATGTGCATGGCTCCTGCACATCAGGAGGATATCCGCTTTCTGGTATTGCATAATCTGCATGATGTGGTCGTTTTGGGGTTGCCATGGCTACAGGTTCATAATCCAGTATTGGACTGGAAATCTATGTCTGTGTCCAGCTGGGGTTGCCAGGGGGTACATGGTGATGTTCCATTTTTGTCTATTTCGTCTTCCACTCCTTCTGAAGTTCCAGAGTTTTTGTCGGATTATCGGGATGTATTTGATGAGCCCAAAGCCAGTGCCCTACCTCCTCATAGGGATTGCGATTGTGCAATTAATTTGACTCCTGGTAGTAAGTTTCCTAAGGGACGATTGTTCAATTTATCTGTGCCAGAACACGCCGCTATGCGGAGTTATATAAAGGAATCCTTGGAGAAAGGCCATATTCGCCCGTCGTCATCACCGTTAGGAGCAGGGTTTTTTTTTGTGGCCAAGAAGGATGGTTCTTTGAGACCTTGTATTGATTACCGCCTTCTTAATAAAATTACAGTCAAATTTCAGTATCGTTTGCCGTTGCTGTCTGATTTGTTTGCTCGTATTAAAGGGGCTAGTTGGTTCACCAAGATAGATCTTCGAGGGGCGTATAATCTTGTGCGTATTAAACAAGGCGATGAATGGAAAAAAGCATTTAATACGCCCGAGGGCCATTTTGAGTACCTGGTTATGCCATTCGGGCTTTCCAATGCTCCATCAGTATTTCAGTCCTTTATGCATGACATCTTCCGAGAGTACCTGGATAAATTCCTGATTGTGTATTTGGATGATATTTTGGTCTTTTTGGATGATTGGGAGTCTCATGTGAAGCAGGTCAGAATGGTGTTCCAGGTCCTTCGTGCAAATTCCTTGTTTGTGAAGGGGTTAAAGTGTCTCTTTGGAGTTCAGAAGGTTTCATTTTTGGGGTTCACTTTTTCCCCTTCTACTATCGAGATGGACCCTGTTAATGTCCAGGCCATTTACGATTGGACTCAGCCGACATTTGTGAAGAGCCTGCAAAAGTTCCTGGGCTTTGCTAATTTTTATCTGCGCTTCATTGCTAATTTTTCTACTGTTGCTAAACCGTTGACTGATTTGACCAAGAAGGGTGCTGATGTGGTCAATTGGTCTTCTGCAGCTGTAGAGGCTTTTCAGGAGTTGAAGCGTCGTTTTTCTTCTGCCCCTGTGTTGTGCCAGCCAGATGTTTCGCTCCCTTTTCAGGTTGAGGTTGATGCTTCTGAGATTGGAGCAGGGGCTGTTTTGTCGCAAAGAAGTTCTGATGGCTCGGTGATGAAGCCATGTGCTTTCTTTTCTAGAAAGTTTTCGCCTGCTGAGCGTAATTATGATGTTGGTAATCGTGAGTTGTTAGCCATGAAGTGGGCATTCGAGGAGTGGCGTCATTGGCTTGAAGGAGCCAAGCATCGCGTGGTGGTCTTGACAGATCACAAGAATTTGACTTATCTTGAGTCTGCCAAACGGTTGAATCCGAGACAGGCTCGATGGTCGTTATTTTTCTCCCGATTTGATTTTGTGGTTTCGTACCTTCCGGGCTCTAAGAATGTGAAGGCTGATGCCCTGTCAAGGAGTTTTGTGCCTGACTCTCCGGGTGTTCCTGAGCTGGCGGGTATTCTCAAAGAGGGGGTAATTTTGTCTGCCATCTCCCCTGATTTGCGGCGGGTGCTGCAAAAATTTCAGGCTGATAGACCTGACCGTTGCCCAGCGGAGAAACTGTTTGTCCCTGATAGATGGACTAGTAGAGTTATCTCTGAGATTCATTGTTCAGTGTTGGCTGGGCATCCTGGAATCTTTGGTACCAGAGATTTGGTGGCTAGATCCTTTTGGTGGCCGTCTTTGTCACGGGATGTGCGTTCTTTTGTGCAGTCCTGTGGGACTTGTGCTCGGGCTAAGCCCTGCTGTTCTCGTGCCAGTGGGTTGCTTTTGCCCTTGCCAGTCCCGAAGAGGCCCTGGACGCATATTTCTATGGATTTTATTTCGGATCTCTCCGTCTCTCAAAAGATGTCGGTCATTTGGGTGGTTTGTGATCGCTTTTCTAAGATGGTCCATTTGGTACCTTTGTCTAAATTGCCTTCCTCCTCTGATTTGGTGCCATTATTTTTCCAGCATGTGGTTCGTTTACATGGTATCCCGGAGAACATCGTTTCTGACAGAGGTTCCCAGTTTGTTTCGAGGTTTTGGTGATCCTTTTGTGCAAGGATGGGCATTGATTTGTCTTTTTCCTCGGCTTTCCATCCTCAGACAAATGGCCAAACCGAACGAACTAATCAAACTTTGGAAACATATCTGAGATGCTTTGTTTCTGCTGATCAGGATGATTGGGTGTCCTTTTTGCCGTTGGCTGAGTTCGCCCTTAATAATCGGGCCAGCTCGGCTACTTTGGTTTTGCCGCTTTTCTGCAATTCTGGTTTCCATCCTCGTTTCTCTTCAGGGCAGGTTTAGTCTTCGGACTGTCCTGGTGTAGACACTGTGGTGGATAGGTTGCAGCAGATTTGGACTCATGTGGTGGACAATTTGACATTGTCCCAGGAGAAGGCTCAACGTTTCGCTAACCGCCGGCGCTGTGTGGGTCCCCGACTTCGTGTTGGGGATTTGGTTTGGTTGTCGTCTCCTTATGTTCCTATGAAGGTTTCCTCTCCTAAGTTTAAGCCTCGTTTCATTGGTCCGTATAAGATTTCTGAGGTTATCAATCCTGTGTCATTTCGTTTGGCCCTTCCTGCTTCTTTTGCCATCCATAATGTGTTCCATAGGTCGTTATTGCGGAGATACGTGGCGCCTGTGGTTCCATCCGTTGATCCTCCTGCCCCGGTGTTGGTTGAGGGGGAGTTGGAGTATGTGGTGGAGAAGATTTTGGATTCTCGTGTTTCGAGACGGAAACTCCAGTACCTGGTCAAGTGGAAGGGTTATGGTCAGGAAGATAATTCCTGGGTTTTTGCCTCTGATGTTCATGCTGCCGATCTGGTTCGTGCCTTTCATTTGCCTCATCCTGGTCGGCCTGGGGGCTCTGGTGAGGGTTCGGTGACCCCTCCTCAAGGGGGGGGGGTACTGTTGTGAATTCTGTTGTCGGGCTCCCTCCTGTGGTCATGAATGGTACTTCGGCTGGTTCTGTCCATGGACTTCCTCTGGTGGGTGTTTCTGAGTTTCCTTCCACAGGTGACGAGGTTAATTCGTTAGCTGGCTGCTCTATTTAACTCCACTTAGATCTTTGCTCCATGCCACCTGTCAATGTTCCGGTATTGGTCTAGTTCACTCCTGGATCGTTCTTGTGACCTGTCTTCCCAGCAGAAGCTAAGTTCCAGCTTGTATTTCTTTGGTTTGCTATTTTTCTGTCCAGCTTGCTATTTTTATTGCTGTCTTGCTTGCTGGAAGCTCTGGGACGCAGAGGGAGCGCCTCCGCACCGTGAGTCGGTGCGGAGGGTCTTTTTGCGCCCTCTGCGTGGTCTTTTTGTAGGTTTTTGTGCTGACCGCAAAGTAACCTTTCCTATCCTCGGTCTGTTCAGTAAGTCGGGCCTCACTTTGCTAAATCTATTTCATCTCTGTGTTTGTATTTTCATCTTTACTCACAGTCATTATATGTGGGGGGCTGCCTTTTCCTTTGGGGAATTTCTCTGAGGCAAGGTAGGCTTTATTTTTCTATCTTTAGGGCTAGCTAGTTCCTTAGGCTGTGCCGAGTTGCATAGGGAGCGTTAGGCGCAATCCATGGCTATTTCTAGTGTGTTTGATAGGATTAGGGATTGCGTTAAGCAGAGTTCCCACGTCCCAGAGCTCGTCCTTTATTATCAGTAACTATGAGGTCATTCCGTGTGCTCTTAACCACCAGGTCTATTATTGTCCTGACCACCAGGTCATAACACCTCCCCAGGCGTTAGTAACTGAAAGAACCACATTTTGCAGCACTAACGCTGCACAAGGAAAAGGTGGCTCTTTTAAATTATGCTCCTTGCACACGCTGAACTAAAGACTTATAAAATGTGTCCCCTGACACCGTGAAACCGTCCCGGAGGTGGGACTTTCCTTCGTAATGACACGCAGCACAGCCGGCATTCATACCCCCTTGGTGCCAGGCGCCGCCTCCTCAGTGTTGTTTGAATCTGTCACAGAGCCCGCGCTGTTGTGTTAAACCTTGGCCATGCGCAGTTAGCGCTGCCCATCTTCTGACATCTTTTGGTGTCAGGATGACTGCGCCTGTGTGGCCGCGCAGCCCGAGATCCCACCACGCATTGTCTTCTGATTTAGTCACACTGTGGGGCTGGGATTCATGGGCATGCGCAGTGCATATCTTTGCCTCTCACTCCTCTACATCCGCCTTCTTTAGAGTGTGTGGCATCAGCTGATCCCTAAGCAAATGCCACGGCCGTGACGCCGCACATTCAGAGGAAGGCGGAAGGAGATGATAGAGAGGCGATTGGCGAAATTATGCACAGCGCATTCCCATGAATCCCAGCCCCGCAGTGTGAGTAAATCGGAAGACACTGCGGGGTTGGGATTCATGGCCTTGCGCAGTGCCTGTCTTCGCAACTCACTCATCTCCTTACTCCTTCCTCAGAGTGGGCGGCGTCAGCTGATCCCAAATCACATGCCACGGCCGTGATGCCGCACAGTCAGAGGAAGGCAGAAGGAGATGATAGAGAGGCGATTGGCGAAGATATGCACAGCGCATTCCCATGAATCCCAGCCCCGCAGTGAGAATAAATCGGAAGACATTGCGGGGATGGGATTCATGGCCTTGCGCAGTGCCTGTCTTCGCAACTCACTCATCTCCTTCCGCCTTCCACAGAGTGTGTGGCGTCAGCTGATCCCAAATCACATGCCACGGCTGTGATGCCGCACAGTCAGAGGAAGGCAGAAGGAGATGATAGAGAGGCGATTGGCGAAGATATGCACAGCGCATTCCCATGAATCCCGGCCCCGCAGTGTGAGTAAATTGGAAGACACTGCGTGGCGGGATCTCAGGCTGCGCGGCCACACAGGCGCAGTTATCCTGACGCCAAAAGATGTCAGAAGATGGGCAGCACTAACTGCGCATAGCCAAGGTTTAACACAACAGCGCGGGCTCTGTGACAGATTCAAACAACGCTGAGGAGGCGGCGCCTGGTGCCAAAGGGGTATGAATGCAGGCTGTGCTGCGTCTCATTGCGAAGGAAAGTCCCTCCTCCGGGACGGTTGCACGGTATGAGGGGACACATATTTTATAAGTGTTAAGTGCAGCGTCTGTACGGAGCATAACTAAAAGGCCCACCTGTTCCTTGTGCAGCATTACTGCTGCACAAGGTGGCTCTTAGAGTTACAAACGCCTGAGAGGGGGGGACTGGTTCCCTTTAATGTCTGTTATTGTGCCAGCGTGGCGCTCGTATGACACGTTGCCGGATACACAGCAGGGGAGCAGCAGGCATTACTGAACCCCTCTAACACATTGGCGAGGTGTTTGGCTCTGTGCAAACAGCACTTCCGGGCAGCAACCAGCGGTGTTGGAGCCCAGGTACAGCAGGAGGAGCAGAGTGTAGGCTGAAGCCTGCACTGGAGGCATTTGACTGTCTGTTATTGTGCCAGCGTGGTGGTCGCATGACACGTTGCCGGATACACAGCAGGGGAGCAGCAGGCGTTACTGAACCCCACTAACACATTGGCAAGTTGTTTGGCTCTGTGCAAACAGCACTTCCAGGCACCAACTAGCGGTGTTACAGCCCAGGTACAGCAGGAGGAGCAGAGTGTGCCAGCTACACAGCAGGGGAACAGCTGGCGTTGCGGAAACCCACTGACACGTGAGCGAGTATTTTTTCTGTGTAGCCAACGCTTCCAGGTGACAACTGACAGTGTTGAAACACAGGGAATCAAAGAGTAGCAGAGTGTAGGCCGAAGCCTGCACTGGAGGCAGGAAAATGTCTGTTATTGTGCCAGCATGGCTTTTGCTGCTACACAGCAGGGGAACAGCTGGCATTGCGGAACCCCACTGACACGTGAGCGAGTGTTTTTTTCTGTGTAGCCAACACTTCCAGGTGACAACTCACGGTGTTGAAACCCAGGGAATCAAAGAGGAGCAGAGTGTAGGCCGAAGCCGGCACTGGAGGCAGAAAAATGTCTGTTATTGTGCCAGCGTGGCTTTTGCTGGACACGTTGCCGGCTACACAGCAGGGGAACAGCTGGCACTGCTGAACCCCACTGACACGTGAGCGAGTGTTTTTTCTGTGTAGCCAACACTTCCAGGTGACAACTGACAGTGTTGAAACCCAGGGAATCAAAGAGGAGCAGAGTGCAGGCTGAAGCCTGCACTGGAGGCAGGAAAATGTCTGTTATTGTGCCAACGTGGCTTTTGCTGGACACGTTGCCGGCTACACAGCAGGGGAACAGCTGGCGTTGCGGAAACCCACTGACACGTGAGCGAGTGTTTTTTTCTGTGTAGCCAACGCATCCAGGTGACAACTGATAGTGTTGAAACCCAGGGAATCAAAGAGTAGCAGAGTGTAGGCCGAAGCCTGAACTGGAGGCAGGAAAATGTCTGTTATTGTGCCAGCATGGCTTTTGCTGGACACGTTGCCGGCTACACAGCAGGGGAACAGCTGGTGCTGCTGAACCCCACTGACATGTGAGCGAGTGTTTTTTCTGTGTAGCCAACACTTCCAGGTGACAACTGACAGTGTTGAAACCCAGGGAATCAAAGAGGAGCAGAGTGTAGGCCGAAGCCTGCACTGGAGGCAGGAAAATGTCTGTTATTGTGCCAGCGTGGCTTTTGCTGGACACGTTGCCGGCTACACAGCAGGGGAACAGCTGGCGCTGCTGAACCCCACTGACATGTGAGCGAGTGTTTTTTCTGTGTAGCCAACACTTCCAGGTGACAACTGACAGTGTTGAAACCCAGGGAATCAAAGAGGAGCAGAGTGTAGGCCGAAGCCTGCACTGAAGGCAGGAAAATGTCTGTTATTGTGCCAGCGTGGCTTTTGCTGCTACACAGCAGGGGAACAGCTGGCATTGCGGAACCCCACTGACACGTGAGCGAGTGTTTTTTTCTGGGCAGCCAGCAATTCCAGGCACCAACTGACGGTGTTAGAGCCCAGGGACAGCAGGAGGAGCAGATAGGAGGTTTTTCTAGATACACAGCTGGGAATCAGCTGACGTTACTGAAACCCAATAACATGGCAGCAAGTGTTAACTGTGCAGCCAGCATTTCCAGGCACCAACTAGCGGTGTTAGAGCCCAGGGACAGCAGGAGGAGCTGAGTGTAGGCCGAGGCCTACTTGGATCAAGTTGCAAGTGAACCTTTAACCCCCCAATGCGTTAGCAACTGAAAGAGCCAACTTGTGCAGCACTAATGGTGCACAAGGACAAGGTGGTTCTTTTAATTATGCTCCTTGCACACGGTGAACTAAACACTTATAAAATGTGTCCCCTGATACCGTTATACCTTCCCACAGGTGGTACTTTCCGTCGTGATGAGACGCAGCACAGCCGGCATTCACACCTCCATGGTGCTGGGCGCCACCTCATCAGCGTTGCTTGAATCTGTCACGGAGCCCGCGCTGTTATGTTATACCCTGGCCTTGCGCAGTTAGCGCTGCCCGTCTTCTTACATCATTCGGTGTCATGCTAACTGTGCCGCCCGCACCGCCCGAGAAACCAGCTCGCAGTTTCTTCTGATTTAGTCCCACTGCAGGGCTGGGATTCCTGGGCATGCGCAGTGCATATCTTTGCCTCTCACTACTCTCCATCAGCCTTCTTCAGAGTGTGCGGCGTCACGGCCGTGGCATGTGAATTGGGATCAGCTGACGCCACACTGTCTGTAGAAGGCGGAGGGAGAAGAGGGAGAGGCGAAGATATGCACTGTGCATGCCCAGGAATCCCAGCCCCACAGTGTGACAAAATCAGAAGACACTGTGGGGCGTGATCTCTGGCAGCGCGCCTGCACAGGCACAGTCAGCATGACATCAAATGATGGCAGAAGATGGGCTGCGCTAACTATGCATGCCCAAGTTTAAACATAACAGCGCAGGCTCCGGGACAGATGCAAACAACGCTGAGGAGGCGACGCTTGGCACCATGGGGGTATGAATGCCGGCTGTGCTATGTCTCATAGCAAAGGAAAGTCCCACCTACGGGACGGTGTCACGGTATGAGGGGACACATATTTTATAAGTGTTAAGTGCAGCGTGTGCAAGAAGCAGAACTAAAGGAGCCACCTGTTCCTTCTGCAGCATTTGTGCTACACAAGGTGGCTCTTTCAGTTACAGACGCTTGGAGGGGGACAGGTTCCCTTTAAATGCTGTTGTAGTGCCAGCGTGGCAGTCGCTGGACACGTTGCCGGATACACAGCAGGAGATCAGCGGACATTACTGAAACCCAATAACACTGGGTCATGTGTTGTCTGTGCAGCCGGCACTTCTGGGCAGCAACTGGCGGTGTTGGAGCCCAGGGATTAAAGTTCAGGTGGTTGAAACATGAACACAGCTGGAGACCTGGATAGTGTTGGCAACCAATTATTTAATCGGTAAGAGGAGTGGCAAATTCCTGTGAGATCTATGCCTTGTTCATTTTCAAAAAAGTAAGCTGGTCAACGTTATCGGATGATAGTCGCATGCGACGGTCTGTTAGTACACCACCTGCAGCACTAGAGACGTGTTCCGATAATACACTGGCAGCAGGACAAGCCAGCACCTCCAATGCATACTGGCTAAGCTCTGGCCATGCATCCAGCTTAGAGACCCAAAACTTGAAGGGGGAAGAGCCGTCTGGGAGTATGCTGAGAGTGCAAGACATGTAGTCTGTCACCATCTGATGGAAACGGGGCCTCCTGCTGACTGGATCCATCACCGTCAGTGATGGTGTAGACATTTGTGGCGGGCACACAAAACTTTGCCACTGTTGGAACAGACTGGTCTTGGCTTGTGCTGGGCCACTGCTCCTGCTACCTCTTTGTGCAGAGATTCCTCCACTGCCTCTACGCACAGAACTGCTTTGTAAAGCAGTAGCAGGTGCAGCACTTCTCTCGATTGGACTGGAGAAGATGAGATGGACTGCACCAGTGTGTCTTGGTACAGCCGCATTTTACGCTCCCGCTGCAACGGTGGTATGAGGGTTTGCAAATTGTCCCTGTAGCGTGGGTCGCGGAGGGTGTTCACCCAATAATCAACAGTGGTAAGAATGTGGGCGATGCGGCGGTCGTTTCTCAGGTACTTCAGAATGAAATCAACCGTGTGCTGCAGACTGCCAACTGGACAAGAAACGCTGCCCCCTGCTTGAGGCGTGATGTCTGCCTACTCTGCATCACCCCACCCTCGCTCTACATACTGACTACTGGAGATTTGTCTAACTCCCTACTCTGGAAAGATGTCTTCCTCCTCCATTGACTCCTCTTCATCCTCCTCACCAAAGGTCCCCTGCCTAGTCCTTTGTGAGGAACCACGTCGCGCAGACTGTCCAGAAGCCGATGGCATTTCTGACTCCTCATCCTCACCTTTTCCACCACCTCATCCCTTAGCGCTTGCAGGGTTCTTTCAGGCAGGCAGATAAGGGGGACAGTCATGCTGACTAGTGCATCATCTGCACTCGCCATCCACGTGGATTCATCAAAGGCCCGCAAAACCTGGCAGATGTCCTTCATAGTGCCCACTCAGTGGTTGTGAAGTCAGAACGGTGTGCACTGCGACTTCTTTGCGCCTGATGCAGCTGGTACTCCATTACTGCTGGCTGCTGCTCACACAACCGCTCCAACATATGTAACGTGGAATTCCACCTGGTGGGAAGGTCACATATGATGCGATGTTCTGGAAGACGGAATTGGTGCTGCAGAGTTGCAATGCGAGATCTGGCCATGCTGGAACGCCGCAAGTGAGCACACTCAAGGCGGACCTTGTGCAGCAGTGCATCAAGATCCGGATAGTCCCTCAGAAAACTCTGCACAACCAAATTGAGCACATGTGCCAGACATGGGATGTGAGTGAGGTTGCCAAGGGCCAAAGCTGCCACCAGATTTCGGCCATTGTCACACACTACCATGCCTGTCTGGAGATTCGCTGGCGCAAACCACTTGTCGCTCTCAGAATTGATGGCATTCCAGAGCTCCTGCGCTGTGTGGCTTTGATTCCCCAAAGAAATTAATTTAAGTACGGCCTGTTGACGTTTGGCCACAGCTGTGCTCATATCAGTTGTAACAGGTAAGCGATCACGGGTTAAGGTGGAGGTAGACCGTGACGGCTCCTGCAGCGATGATTCTGAGGAACTGGAGTATGAGGAGGAGTCAATGTGCACAGACTGGATTCCTGCAATCCTTGGCATTGGCAGTACACGTACAGAGCCACTCGCCATGTCTCTACCCGGCTCCACAACATTGACCCAATGGACAGTGAGGGAAAGGTATCGTCCCTGTCCATGGTGACTGGTCCACGCATCGGTGGTGAGGTGGACCTTGCGTCTAACGGCGTTTAGTAGCGCATGTTTGATGTTTGCCTCCACATGCTTTTGCAGAGCAGGGACGGCTTGCTGGCTGAAATTAAAGCGGCTGGGCACATTGTATTGTGGGACTGCCAATGCCATCAAGTTACGGAAGCTGTCTGTCTCCACCAGCCTGAATGAGAGCATTTCCAGCGACAGAAGTTTGGCAATGCCTGCATTCAGAGCCTATACTCGTGGGTGGTTTGACGAGAATGGCCGCTTTTTCTCCCATACCTGTGCTACTGATGGCTGTAGACTGGGCAGGGAGTGTGAGGATGACTGGGAACGTGGTGCTGTGGGTGGAATTATACTGGGTCTCTGGACAACAGTGCCAGAGGTTCTTCCATGGCGATCCTGTGAGGATGCCGAACCAGCAGTGTGTGAGCTGGAGGAAGAGGCAACAACACGAGCTGAAGAGGTGGTAGGTGCCGCTGTAGGTTGGCCTAGGTCTTCAGTGTGTTTTTGTAACTCCACCGCGTGCTTGTTCTGCACATGTTTCCACATGTTTGAGGTATTGAGGTTGCTGACATTTCTACCTCGTTTGATTTTCTGACTACACAGCTTGCATTTGACAAAGCAAATGTCATCTGCAACTGTGTCAAAAAAGGACCAGGCACTGCAAGTCTTGGGAGTGTCGCTTTGGATTTTGGAAGAGGCATGCTCCTAATGGGTGCTGAAGTGGAGGCTCCAGGCGCCGCAGTCTTCCCCCTCCCTCTCCCAGCCGTTTGGAGAATCCCTTCCTCAGAGCTGCTCCCACCACCTTCCTGGTCCTCACGCCATGATGGGTCGAGGACCTCATCATCTACGCTACCCTCTGCCACCAACTGCTTTTCCTGGGTAGTCTCGGCAGCACAGTATGCACCAGAAACTGGCACTTGGGTCTCCTCATCTGATGCATACTGAGAAGTGGTAACCGGAGGCACTGTACCACCCACCTCTTCTGATTCAGAGAGACAAAGCTGTTGCGCATCACTGCATACAGCCTCTTCTTCTGATTCTCGAATGCTGCTTGGCTGGCCCCCTGTTTCCAAGCCAAGAGATTCAGAGAACAGAAGTAGAGATGGCTCCTGTCCTGGGCTCTCTGACTGCCTGGGCAATTTGGCAGGCAGTGAAGCACCCTGAGCTGACCACAACCTGCTATGGCTATGGACAGACAGCAGAGTGAGCTGCACTCACACACACAGACCTTGCAGACAGCTGTGAACAGCGCTGCAAGGCAAAAGCAAGGTGAACACACAGCGGTTGCTAATTTAGCCTGGATTAAGCACAATTAAGCAAATCGCAATCTCTAAACTGGCCCTCAGTCAGAACACAGCGTCCTGTCCCTAACTGAATTCACAGCAGAGTGAGCGCAAAATGGCGGCGGCGACTTTTAAAGGACGTCGTGACATCATTTCAGCAGCCAATCACAGCCATGCGAGTAGTTACATGCCCACCATTCAGAACAGGATGTGCCCACATTTCAAATCATTCCTCATTGGCTGATTCATAAAAACCCGGGAGTTTGCATGATGGGAATTTCCGATTCCGGTTTCCGATACACTGAAAGTATCAGAACTCGGTATCGGAATTCCGATACCGCGAATATCGGCCGATACCCGATACTTGCAGTATCAGAATGCTCAACACTAATTACAATGGTGTGTCTGACGTTGGTTGTGCACCACCACCATCAGAGACACTTCATTGTACTATGAGGGACCCTGTGCCAGTGAAGACACCCAAGAGTGGGCCCACCCACCTGTCCAGGCAAACGGCACTCACACTGGTGCTTGCGCCAGGTGGTGACCACGGCCCTGTGGGGGAGTCAGCCCATTTAGGGAGGTATAAAAATGGCCTATGGTGGACATTCAGCAGCTGCAAATGGAGGAATTGGAGAAATCAGTAAGAGGAGGCCAAAAGCTAGACATTTTTCAGGCAAGCTACGTGTCAGCAGGGGAAGGTGGGGCAAAATAATTTGAAATGCATGATTCGTTCATTTTAATGAAGGTTAGATCATCAACATTCTGGGTAGCTAGATGTGTCCTTTTTTGGTCAGTATTGAACCAGCAGCACTGAAGACTCTTTCTGATAGCACACTAGCAGCAGGGCAAGTGAGCTCCTGTAATGCATATTCTGCCAATTCAGGCCAGGTGTCTATTTTAGATGCCCAGTAATCAAAGGGGAATGACCTGTGAGGATAACATCGATAAGGAAGGAAAAGTAGTTCGTAACCATACTGGACAAATGCTGACTCCTGTCACTTTGAATCGATGCAGCAGTACCTGTCGTGTCAGCGGTCATTGCAAAATCACTCCACATCCTGGTCATAATACCCCTCTGTCCAATGCCACTTCGGATTTGTGCACCTCTAACACCTCTGCCATGTTGCCCTCTACGGCTCGTGTGAGAACCATCACGGCCGCTGTGTGCTGGGAATGCCTGAACCAAACGGTCTACAAGAGTTGCTTGTTTGGTAGCCAATATTTGCTCAAGGTTCTCATGTGGCATGATATTTTGTAATTTTCCTTTATATCGTGGATCCAGGAGGCAGGCCAACCAGTAATCGTCATCGGTCATCATTTTGATAATGCGGGAGTCCCTTTTTAGGATACGCAAGGCATACTCAGCCATGTGGGCCAATGTTCCAGGTGTCAATTCACTGCTTGTGCTGGGTTGAGGAGCACTTTCTTGCAAATCAACATCACTTGTGTCCCGCAAAAACCCTGTACCTGACCTTACAACGCCACCAGTTTCTATTGCCCCCTGAGAAGCATCCTCCCATAAATATTCATCCCCATTATCCTCCTCCTCCTCCTCTTCATCCGCCACCTCATCCAGGAGAGTTCCCTGAGCAGACAATGGCTGACTGTCATCAAGGCTTCCCTCCTCCTTGGCTGCAGACGCCAGCTCCTTAATGTGCGTCAAACTTTGCATCAGCAGAAGCATTAGTGGGATGCTCATGCTTATGATGGCGTCGTCTGCACTTACCAGCCGTGTGCATTTCTCAAAACACTGAAGGACTTGACAGAGGTCTTGTAGCTTCGACCACTGCACACAAGACAACTCCATGTCTGCCATCCAAGTGCCTGCACGTGTATGTGTATCCTCCCACAAATTTATAACAGCACGCCTCTGTTCGCACAGCCTCTAAACCATGTGCAGTGTGGAGTTCCACCTTGTTGCAACGTCGATTATGAGGTGGTGCTGGGGAAGATTCAGTGATCGCTGATGGTTCAGCATACGGCTGGAGTGTACGGGCGACCGGCGGATGTGTGAGCAAAGTCTTCGCACCTTCAGGAGCAGGGCTGGTAACTCCGGATAATTTTTGAGGATGCACTGCACACCCAGGTTCAAGGTGTGAGCCAGGCAAGGTATGTGTTTAAGTTCTGAAAGGGTTATGGCAGCCATAAAATTCCTTCCGTTATCACTGACTACCTTGCCTGCCTCAAGAAATACACTGCCCAGCCATGACTGAGTTTGTTGCTGTAAGTACTCGGCCAGTACTTCTGCGGTGTGTCTGTTGTCGCCCAAACACTTCATTTGTAACACAGCCTGCCAGCCTTACCACTAGCTGTTCGATCATGGGACACCTCATGTGCAACACTGGCAGCTGCGGATTGAGTGGTCGTGCGACTGCACTCTGTGGACGAGCTTTCGCTTCTGGAGGAGGAGGAGGAGGAGGGGTGGCGAACGCCTACAGCCAACTGTTTCCTAGACCATGGGCTAGGCAGAACTGTCCCACTATGGCTGCCCCCTGTGGACCCTGCATCCACCACATTAACCCAGTGTGCCGAGATGGACTCGTAACGTCCCTGGCCATGCCTACTGGTCCATGCATCTGTAGTGAGGTGCACATTTCTACTGACTGATTGCCTCAGTGCATGGACAATGCGGTCTTTGACATGCTGTTTGAGGGCTGGGATGGCTTTTCTCGCAAAGAAGTGCCGACTGGGTAGGTCATAGCATGGAACTGCGTAGGCCATCAGGTCTTTGAAAGCTTCACTTTCAACCAACCAGTAGGGCATCATCTCTAACGAGATTAGTCTAGCAATGTGGGCGTTCAAACCCTGTGTACGCGGATGACAGGATGAGTACTTTCTTTTCCTAATGAGAGTCTCTTGTAGGCTGAGCTGGACTGGAGAGCTGCATATGGTGGAACTAGCGGTGGTGGTGGTGGACATGGCGGATTGAGAGAGGGTTGGTGATGGTATTCTTGATGTTGGCCTACGTACAGTGTTTCCTACCAATAACCTTGTGATTCCCTGACTGCTTAGGCCTTGCAACGATACCTCCACATTTGCTGCTGGTGGTGTCCTAACCGGTGGGCTTACAGTGAGGGAAGCAATGTAGCATTGCTGACTACCTTCATTCTGAGCAGGTGCACCAATGGTACGGGACATTTGGTAGTTAGTCCAGGCTTGCAAGTGAATGCTGGTTAAATGTCTAAGCATGCACGTTGTATTTAAATTTTGAAGATTCTTCCCTCTGCTAAAGGTCTTTGAGCATTTCTTACAGATAACTTTTGAGTTTTGACTGATCATTCGGATCTTGGTTAAAAAATTGCCACACTACACTCTTCCTATTATGCAATACCTTTTCAGGCATTGCACGCTGTGCTACTTTCACCAGATGGCCACACTGTCCTAAAACTGGTTTTGTTTTTGACAAACGTTTTTGACCTGATACGGGCCTGCCAAATGACAGCTGTTGCGATGTAGATGGCTGCTGCGGATCATCCTCCTCCGCTTCTGAGCTACTGGCAGCGGCACCCTCTTCCCCCAATGGCTGCCAATCTGGGTCAACAACTGGGTCATCTATCACCTCCTCTTCAATGTCACCGTGTAAGGTGCTATAGCGTTCGGGACAGGGCACCATAGTCTCATCAGGGTCAGATTCTGGCTCTGTCCCGAATCCACTGCGAGGACAATGTAGTGATCTGAGTCAATGGAACAGCATAATAATCTAGCTGTGGCTGTGCATCAGTGCGCTCCTTGTCTGATTCATCTTGTAATGGGCAGTTAACAATTTCCCTTTCTAACCCAGGCACGGTATGTGTGAAGAGCTCCATGGAGTAACCTGTAGTGTTGCCTGACGCATCCTTCACTTTTGGTTTGGGTGAAGGACACAAGGAAATGTTCTTGTTCCTGACCGGGAGCATCCACTGACGACTCGCTGCTTTTATATTTGGAACTTTCTGAAGAGGAGGCGAAAGAGCTAGAGACTGAGTCAGCAATGAAAGCCAAAACTTTTTCCTGCTGCTCCGGCTTTAAAAGATGTTTTCCTACTCCCAGATAAGGGAGCCTTCGAGGCCTTGTGTAGCTAGACGATGACGCTGGCTCAACACTTCCAGCCTTAGGTGCTATTGTGCTTTTGCCACTACCAACAGATACACCACCACCACCATAAGTACCAGCTGGCAACCACCCCCCACGGGCTCTTCCACCAGACTTCCTCATTTTTTGCAAAATCTAACCAAAAAAACAACCGTTATATGGTACTGTAAAACAAGGTAGAAGGTGTATATAAGCTTGTTGAGATTTTAAATCTCCCTTTTTTTGGGAGACTGAACCAAAACTCAGGCCCTGTGCATAAAACAACACAATGTAAGTGGCAGAAAGTGGCTGGCTGATATACAACAAACTAATAGGACTGAAGTATATCCACTTTGTGAGAATTTGAATCTCCCTCTTTTTTTGGGGGAGACTGAACCAAAATTCAGGCTCAGTGTATATAACAACGCAATCTAAGTGGCAGAAAGTGGCTGGCTGACATATGAAAAACTAGCAGGACTGAAGCATATCCACTTTGTGAGAATTTGAATCTCACTTTTTGGGGGGGAGACTGAACCAAAACTCAGGCCCAGTGTATATAACAACACAATGTAAGTGGCAGAAAGTGGCTGGAAGATATATGAAAAAATACAAGGACTGTAGTACAATTTCAATCTCCCTACAATGATCTCAGGAAAAGTATGGCAGGAATAAAAAGGACTGCTGCACACAAATAAACAATATAACTGTGCAGAAAGGAGCAACAGAATTTTTGCTTTAAAAAAAGCAGTTGGTTTGCACAGCAGAGTGCAAACAGCAATGCAGCTATCAGGGAGCCTTATAAGGTAGCCTAATAAGCTACAGAGCTGATGCACAAAAATATAGCCTCCACTGTCCCTGCAAAAAAATGGTGGCGTTGTACAGTGGAAATCGCTACAGCACAAGCAGTTTGGGGGTTAATCTTTCCTCCCTAACTATATCCCTTCTTCTGATGAAGCTGCAGCAACCACTTCCTATGCTACGATCGGCAGAATTAAGATGGCGGTCGGCGTGTACGCCCCTTATAGCCCCTGTGACGCTGCAGAAAGCAAGCCAATCACTGTCATGTCCTTCTCAAAGATGGTGGGGACCGAGACCTATGTCATCACGCTGCCCACACTCTGCGTCCTCCTTCATTGGCTGAAAAATGGCGCTGAAAGCGTCATATGAATTGCGACTTTTGCGCGCAGATCGGCGACCTCATGGCCGATCCCACACTAGGATCGGGTCAGGTTTCATGAAACCCGACTTTGCCGAAAATCGGAAATTTTTGAATTTGTCCGATCCGTTTCGCTCAACCCTAGTAGTCACATGAAAGACTGTTTCCTCCTACACATGACAAAGCTAAGAGGTTGAACTCCAATCTGTTGGTAATGGTAATGCTGCCTTTCCGCCTGCTAGATACAGATGGTTTCTGAAAGCTGATGGCCATTGCAGATCCCCCAGTACAAGTTGCCATTTCTTCTCTAAGAAATCTGTGCCTGCGCTACACCAGCATGTTGCAGACAACATAATTCAGTCC
Organism: Ranitomeya imitator; assembly: GCF_032444005.1. Lineage (NCBI taxonomy): Eukaryota > Metazoa > Chordata > Amphibia > Anura > Dendrobatidae > Ranitomeya > Ranitomeya imitator. The sequence continues at coordinate 189,221,917 of NC_091287.1, forward strand.
TTGACTAAATTTATGTCTGCCAAAGTGCATTTTACTACAGATGCTTGGATGAGTAAGCATGGCTAAAGGTGTTATTTCTCACTGACTGGGCACTGGTAACTCTGGTGGCTGTTGGGGCAGATGGAGAAAGGGCTGCTCCACAAGTTTTGTAATCCCCAAGACTTGCAGGCTAAACCTCTATATTTCACACTTCCTCCACTGCTTTTTCCTCCTCCTCTACCTCTTCTAGGGCCTCCACCTGCGCCCTCAACCTCTGCCTTAGGCCGGCGTCACACTTGCGAGTTTTACGGATGTAAGAGCGCAGAAACTACGTCCGTAAAACTCGCAAAAAATACGGCACAATTATTCTCTATGCCCCTGCTCCTATCTGCCGTATTAAACTGATCCGTATTATACGGCTTTCTACAGCCGTAGAAAATCGCAGCATGCTGCGTTTGTCACCGTGTTGCGCAAATAAAACGTCAATGAAAGTCTATGGAAGCCCCAAAAATACGGATTACACACGGACCAGCAGTGTGACTTGCGAGGAATACGCAGCGCTGTTAGAGAGAAAAGCCGGTAATTCAATTACCGGCTTTTGCTTTCTCCTTCCTAAACCCGACATGATATGAGACCTGGTTTACATACAGTAAACCATCTCATATCCCCATTTTTTTTTGCATATTCCACACTACTAATGTTAGTAGTGTGTCTATGCAAAATTTGGCCGTTCTAGCTAGTAAAATAAGGGGTTAAATGGCGGAAAAAATTGGCGTGGGCTCCCGCACAATTTTCTCCGCCAGAGTAGTAAAGCCAGTGACTGAGGGCAGATATTAATAGCCTGGAGAGGGTCCACGGTTATTGGCCCCCCCTGGCTAAAAACATCTGCCCCCAGCCACCCCAGAAAAGGCACATCTGGAAGATGCGCCTATTCTGGCACTTGGCCACTCTCTTCCCATTCCCGTGTAGCGGTGGGATATGGGGTAATGAAGGGTTAATGTCACCTTGCTATTGTAAGGTGACATTAAGCCAGATTAATAATGGAGAGGCGTCAATTATGACACCTATCCATTATTAATCCAATACTAGTAAAGGGTTAAAACACACACACACACACACACACACATTATTAAAAATTAATTTATTGAAAAAATCACAAAGGCTGTTGTATTAATTTATTCTACTCTCAATCCACTCACTGAAGACCCTCGATCTGTAACAAAAAAAACATAATAAACCAACAATATCCTTACCTTCCGAGGATCTGTAAGGTCCAACGATGTAAATCCATCTGAAGGGGTTAATATATTTTGCAGCCACGAGCTCTGTTAATGCAGGCTGCTCATTTCTGCAAAACCCCGGCGAATGAAGCTAAATATAGGTCAATGACCTATATTTAGCTTCATTTGCGGTGAGGCGCCCTCTGCTGGCTGTTCCTAGATCGTGGGAACTTACATAGAAAGCTCCCAGGCTCGAGATCATAAGAGGGCGCCCTCTGCTGGTTGTCCTCATATGAACTCGAGCAAGGGAGCTTTCTAGGAAAGTTCCCACGATCTAGGAACAGCCAGCAGAGGGCGCCTCACCGCAAATGAAGCTAAATATAGGTCATTGACCTACTTTACCTACATTCTCCGGGGTTTTGCAGAAACGAGCAGCTGCATTAGCGGAGCTCGTGTCTGCAAAATATATTAACCCCTTCAGATGGATCTACATCGTTGGACCTTACAGATCCTCGGAAGGTAAGGATATTGTTGGTTTATTATTTTTTTCTAATTTACAGATCGAGGGTCTTCAGTGAGTGGATTGAGAGTAGAATAAATTAATACAACAGCCTTTGTGATTTTTTTCAATAAATTAATTTTTAATAATGTGTGTGTGTGTGTTTTTTTTTAACCCTTTACTAGTATTGGATTAATAATGGATAGGTGTCATAATTGACGCCTCTCCATTATTAATCTGGCTTAATGTCACCTTACAATAGCAAGGTGGCATTAACCCTTCATTACCCCATATCCCACCGCTACACGGGAATGGGAAGAGAGTGGCCAAGTGCCAGAATAGGCGCATCTTCCAGATGTGCCTTTTCTGGGGTGGCTGGGGGCAGATGTTTTTAGCCAGGGGGGCCAATAACCATGGACACTCTCCAGGCTATTAATATCTGCCCTCAGTCACTGGCTTTACTACTCTGGCGGAGAAAATTGCGCGGGAGCCCACGCCAATTTTTTCCGCCATTTAACCCCTTATTTTACTAGCTAGAACGGCCAAATTTTGCATATACACACTACTAACATTAGTAGTGTGGAATATGCAAAAAAAATGGTGATATGAGATGGTTTACTGTATGTAAACCAGGTCTCATATCATGTCAGGTTTAGGAAGGAGAAAGCAAAAGCCGGTAATTGAATTACCGGCTTTCTGCTATCTCGCGCTGTATGAAGCAATAATATATATACATATATATGTGTCTACTGACATATATATATATATACATATAGAGACAGTATATATGTTTTTTTTTTTTTTAACACATGGATCCCTTGTATAGCGGTATGTCGGTTTTGCAAGCCTGCGCAAAAAACACGCATTACGGCTGCCATACGGATTACATATGGAGGATGCCATGCGCAAAAAACGGTGACACACCCTGCCTATGGAGGAGCTACGGACCACTATTTTCGGGACTTTTCAGCGTATTACGGCCGTAATATACGGACCGTATTTTCATACGCTGTGTGTGACGCCGGCCTTAGTGAGACACGCATTCCAACAGTGCAGAGCGAATCCCCACCGTCTTCATACTGTGCAGCTGGGGCTCACTGTAGTCAGGCAGTGTTAAAATTGATATGCCTTGGAGATCACTGTCTTACTGCTGAAGATTTGTGGACAGCTGTCCAGGCCTCTTTTAAGCAATGGCTGTCTCTGCTGAGCCTGGATAAAGGAAAACTGTGTCTGATAATGGTACAAACCTGGTGGCAGCACTACACCGAGACAATTTCACACATGTGCCTTGCATAGCTCACATCCTCAACCTGGTGTACAGCATTTTCTCTGCCACTATGCTGGCCTGGGTGAGCTGCTCCAGAAAGTATAGAAGCGATGTGCTCACTTCTGCCATTCTCACACCTTCGTCTTTCAATGACTTCTTGGCAGTGGCAGCCCCACGGTACTTGATTCCCAGCTGCCACTATTTTTCCCGGTGTGCCGTCCCCATGTTACATAAGTCTGTGTTACATAATATCAGCTGTGTTTTGTCCAATGCAGTCACAGGGAAGGTGCACCTAACCACAGACACGTGGACAAGTTCTTGTGGACCGAGATTCTTTATTTCCCTGATGACACACTGGATGAACCTGGTGGCCTCTGGGACAGAGTCAGAGAGTGGGACATCACACATCCTACCCACACCAAGAATAGAGTGCCGAACTTCCATCAGAGTTTCCATCAGAAGCTCTACAGCACTGCCCTGGTGAAGCAGCAGCATGCTCTGCTGAAGCTCATCTGTTTAGGTGATAAAGCTTTCAACACTGCAGAACTGTTGAAAGGGATAAAAGACTACATCGATCAGTAACTCTCCTCGCTAAACCTCCAACCAGGTATGATTGTGTGCAATAATGGGCGTAACTTAGTGGCGGCTTTAAAGCTCAGCAACCTTGTATACGTTCCATGCATGGCCTATGTGCCACAATATTCTAGGGCCACATTGGGTGATGACAAAGAACAGGAGGAGGAGAAGAAAGAATATGAGCAGGAGTTTTTGGTCTGCGCTACAAATGGTACTCCCAGCTTCAGGCCTGTCCAGCATGGATGGCCCGAAGTGGAGGAAATGATGGTTAGTGTTTGGCCTGGTGGGGATACTGAATGTTTGAATCTTTGTAGTCTGCTACACATGGCACAGTTCATGTCCAGATACCTTTCCCAAGACCCTTGCATGAAAGACATTTTGTCCACCATGAAATACTAGCTGCACACCTTTCTTGACTCACGGTACAAGGAGAAATTTCCTTCTCTCATGTGTGAGGTAGTGACCGGTGTCATATGCGAGGGTCACTATGTATCCCCCAGGATGTGTTTAGAAGCATATTAGATCCGTTGGAGTGCCCTGTGCTCACAGCAGGTTGCCTGTGAGACACAGGGAAGAATAAAAGTGAGTGTGAACTGGTTCAAGTTATTTGTCCCAGAAATTATTCAGGAAAACCCGGTATGGGCTTTTATTTTTGAAACAGACTGCAGGAAGGTAGTGGGACTGGTCCGTTTCCTCCAGCCCAGATCTTATAGCGGCCCATGGCCATAGATTCCTGAGGAAAGAAAAAAAAACCTGCAAGAGACTTTGGGTGTGTCAGTGTTGGTCTGGGAATCAGACCTAGCAGGAGGCTTATGCAGAGCTCTTTCCGTGTGGAGCAACACGGGCCAGGCAGAGTCTAAAAAGCCTGACACCCCAGCGTATACGGTGGTGTAATACGTTCACGGCAACAGATTGTGGACCGTCTGTATTTTTCCCGGCTGCGTACCGAAGGACTTGTTTACTTATTTTTCTGGTTGTGAGTACACTGTAAAATAAAAAGACTATTTTGAACTTTTATCTGGGTCACTGCCTTCTCACTGCACAGCAAGTTCATCGCTGCATCACAAATATCAGAGACAGACGTGCCATTTTCAGTGCATGCATACCAGAGGGTCGTAGTGGAAGACTTGCTGATAAACAACACTGCTGGCAGAGGTACCGGCTCTTTTCACCCTCAAGGATTACAGTGAAGGGCCATGCACACCAGATGCAACTCGGGAAGGGTGGGAATGTCCACCAACTGGGCATTTTCATGAAACCGTCACATCAGCAAGGGCTATCTGTGGAAGTAACTATGACGAAGAGGGAGAAGTTGACAAGATGGTTAAGAAGTACTTAAGTGACCATACCAGTGCCCTTCCTGATTCTTCATTGCCCTTTAACTATTGGTTGTCCAAGCTGCACACTTGGCCTGACCTCTCCTTGTACACCTTGGAGGTGCTGCTATACCCTGCCACAAGCGTGGTGTCTGAGCGGGTTTTTAGTTCGGCTGGTGCAATCATAAAGACAACCTGACTCATCTAAAATTGAACAAGGACTGGATTTCCTCCAACTTTGTAAACCCTAAGGATGACAACCACTCAACGTAAATGCAGTCTAAATGTTCTTTTTTGGAAGTTGTCTTAATATCCATGCCTTACCATCCAATCCCATTTTGTTCGCGAAATCACGTCCTTGGTTAGATTTTGGAAAACTTTGTTCATTGTGCAATGCATTGTGAAATTTGTACTTCCTGTCTCTAGCTATTCTAATAACTGCAAAATTTATTGTGAGGTCCCCATCACAGCCTCTTTCCAAGTGTATGATGGAGAGGAGACCCCTTGGGTAATTTTTGGAAAACTTTGTACATTGTGCAATGGTCAAATTTCTACTCTCAATCTCTATACATTTTATTATTATATTTTTTTATTGTGTTGTTCTTCTCATGGTTGCTTTATGCGTGTCTCTGAGCCTGATATTGATTTTTGGATCTGCACTTGGACATTGTGGAACATCAAAGCATTAATATGCTCCACATACTTCTTCAGTTTTCAGCCTTACACATAATAATATGAGTAATGAAACATGCTCTCTATATATTCTGCTAGTTTAAAAATTTTACCCACACATCCCTCCATAAAGGGAAATTCGACATAACACCTGTGTTAGTATACGCCATATACTGCTGAGATACGCAGCACCCCAGTAGGTGGGCAGAACGCCTCGGTAGAAAATCTATGCCTCAGGGTAGAACCACTAGCCCTTCCCCTGTGTAACCTCCTTCCCAATCTTTTGTCCAGGAAGCAGGCGCTGATGCCTCTTGCCCACAACCTACAGTTGCACATACAGTAAGAATATTCAGCAACCATGTCCACTTTTTGGTGCCAGTGCAATGTTCAGTTTTTCCTTGTCAGCATATATGTTTCTTCCCAAATTGTTAGTTAGATATGGCATACATATTTGTTAGCACTTTACATTTTCTGGTGCTGGACAAAGACCATTCCTGTTTTTCCAGGCTCCTAAATGAGACTTGTCTGATAATTAATTGGTCACTTCTAGTGTTGAGCGATACCGTCCGATACTAGAAAGTATCGGTATTGGATAGTATCGGCCGATACCCGAAAAATATCGGATATCGCCGATACCGATATCCGATACCAGTACAAGTCAATGGGACATCAAGTATCGGAAGGTATTCTCATGGTTCCCAGGGTCTGAAGGAGAGGAAACTCTACTTCAGGCCCTGGGATCCATAGGGATGTGTAAAATAAAGAATTAAAATAAAAAATATTGATATGCTTACCTCTCCGGCAGCCCCTGGACATCACGCTGGTAACCGGCCGGCTTCTTTGTTTAAAATGAGCGCCTTCAGGACCTGCGAATGACGTCGCAGCTTCTGATTGGTCGCGTGCCGCCCATGTGACCGGCACGCGACCAATCAGAAGCCGCGACGTCATTCGCAGGTCCTTAATTCCTAGAATTAGGAGTTTTGTGAATGAGAATGACGTCGCGGCTTCTGATTGGTCGCGTGCCGGTCACATGGGCGGCACGCGACCAATCAGAAGCCGCGATGTCATTCGCAGGTCCTGAAGGCGCTCATTTTAAACAAAGAAGCCGGCCGGTTAGCAGCGTGATGTCCATGGGCCGCCAGAGAGGTGAGCATATCAAAATTTTTTTTTTAATTCTTTATTTTACACATCCCTATTGATCCGATACCGATACCCGATATCACAAAAGTATCGGATCTCGGTATCGGAATTCCGATACCTCAAGTATCGGCCGATACACGATACTTGCGGTATCGGAATGCTCAACACTAGTCACTTCTCTTAAATTTTCTAAATTTTGGTTAAAAAATACGGTGGTGGGGTATTGGCCAGTTACTGTAAATTTCAAGCACATCTAAGGCTGGTTTCACATTTGCGGCTGTGTCCGCAGCGTTTCAGATGCATACATCCGCTACCGTCTTGATTTCCTATCTTTTACATTATACACGTAGGTGACTGCATTGGCATGTGTTTGCTTACACATGCGTATTTTCACGGTATGCGGATGGGCATGGCTAACGCACCTTGTTAGAATTTCTGCCGCCATACGCATGGGGACGCTTGCGGAAGGAGTGCGTCAAATAAATACATTACAGTCTATGGGAACGCATTCGTATGCAAAGACTTGCGTTCGCTTGCATTTGCGTACGCATGTGTTCTTATGAGTAAATATGTCTAGGGACTTGTTTTAAGCCACCCCCCAAACACAGCTTATAAAAGAAGGTGTGGGCAGTGGAAGTCCATTACTCTTAATACTCTGGAAGCAATACAAGCTTTGCAGCATATGTTTTGGAAGACTCAGACTATCAAAATGTAAGTGCACAAGCTATTTGTCTGCTTGTCTGTTTTTCTCCCTGCAGTTTGTAATCATTTCTGTCTCTCATCATGTGCTCCACTGATGATCAGAGCTCACTGAGTGGACAGGAGATTGAAGTGAGTGCATTTGCTACTGATTGGCAAGTATTCACTGTCACTATTATACACATGTGGCAAAATATTTATTTTTCTTTTTACAGAATCCTTCCAGTGCAGATGAGCAGGAGCAGTCGACTCAGGTCCAAGTCCTAGTGGCAAGACGACGTGTAAGTATTCTTGACTAGGGTTGAGCGAAATGGATCGGACAAATTCAAAAATCGCCGACTTTCGGCAAAGTCGGGTTTCATGAAACCCGACCCGATCCTAGTGTGGGATCGGCCATGAAGTCGGCGATCTGCACGCAAAAGTCGCGTTTCGTATGACGCTTTCAGCGCCATTTTTCAGCCAATGAAGGAGGACGCAGAGTGTGGGCAGCGTGATGACATAGGTCTCGGTCCCCACCATCTTAGAGAAGGACATGACAGTGATTGGCTTGCTTTCTGCGGCATCACAGGGGCTAAAAAGGGGCATGCACGCCGGCCGCCATCTTACTTCTGCCGATCTTAGCATAGGGAGAGGTTGCTGCAGCTTCATCAGAAGAAGGGATATAGTTAGGGAGGGAAGATTAACCCCCAAACTGCTTGTGCTGTAGCGATTTCCACTGTTCAACACCACCATTTTTTGCAGGGACAGTGGAGGCTATATTTTTGTGCATCAGCTCTGTAGCTTATTACGCTGCCTTATAAGGCTCCCTGATAGCTGCATTGCTGTTTGCATGTTGCTGTGCAAACCAACTGCCTTTTTAAAAGCAAAAATCCTGTTGCTCCTTTCTGCACAGTTATCTTGTTTATTTGTCCACACTTTTGTGTACAGCAGTCCTGCAATAACTGCCATACTTTTCCTGAGATCATTGTAGGGAGATTGAAATTGTACTACAGTCCTTGTATTTTTTAATATATCTTCCAGCCATTTTTTGCCACTTACATTGTGTTGTTTTATGCACTGGGCCTGACTTTTGGTTCAGTCTCCCCCCAAAAAAGTGAGACTCAAATTCTCACAAAGTGGATATAATGCAGTCCTGTTAGTTTGTCGTATGTCAGCCAGCCACTTTCTGCCACTTAGATTGCGTTGTTATATTGTCAGGGGGTGCCTAGGGAGGCTAAGGCTGGTTACCCGGGCCCCTGCGATATCTCTCAGACTAGGGGAACCCTGTCTGTCCCCCTCCCAGAATTTACACTAAAGGTGTGCTTGTCTGGGCCACCAGGCCTGGCCTTGACTCCTGTTTCAGCCCTATGCTGAAACCACCTGCCACCCAGTGAAGAGACCACACGCTAACCCCCACAGAAAGCACAGACAGGGAAAACTTAAAACGCACTACGCCGCTGACACACAGGAAAACACAATTATGTGCACAAGGCAAAACCAATACAAATAAAGGAAGGAGAAATATAACAAAGGATAATACACCACCAGATACGATATTTCTACTCCAAGACCACCACTCCAGACCGGAATCACTAGGCACGAGGCACAAGCTATAATCGGCGACGCCCAAAGTCCAGTACGACTATTTAAAGGCCATTGGCGTGACCCAGCCTCCAACCCGAGTACCAGCCAGATTAACCCCATGCAACCTGGATCAAGTCTAGCCGGCGCCACTGAGCGTATAGTGCACGTATGTGGAATTACCGCTGTCTGTCGGACACCCTAGTGTGAATAGCGTCCGACATGACATATATACACTGGGCCTGAGTTTTGGTTCAGTCTCCCCCCAAAAAAGTGAGACTAAAATTCTCTCAAAGTGGATATACTGCAGTCCTGTTAGTTTGTCGTATGTCAGCCAGCCACTTTCTGCCACTTAGATTGCGTTGTTATATACACTGGGCCTGAGTTTTGGTTCAGTCTCCCCCCAAAAAAGTGAGATTCAAATTGTCACAAAGTTGATATACTGCAGTCCTGTTAGTTTGTCGTATGTCAGCCAGCCACTTTCTGCCACTTAGATTGCATTGCTATATACACTGGGCCTGAGTTTTGGTTCAGTCTCCCCCCAAAAAATTGAGATTCAAATTCTCACAAAGTGGATATACTGCAGTCCTGTTAGTTTGTCGTATGTCAGCCAGCCACTTTCTGCCACTTAGATTGCGTTGTTATGCAGCGCCCCAGAGATCTGGTCATTGCAGTAACGTCACTCTGCCATTAAGGGGAGTGATGGTACGTCTGATGGCACTAAAGGAGTTCTACTGACCAGGTATCACCAAGCACACACTACACTTCACACTCCGGCCACTAGGGGGAGAAAAAGGCTTTATTTATTGGGCTACTCCTCACATTGGTAAAACTAGGGGTTGGACAGGAAGTTAGGCAGAACAAAGCCTGGGAGAGCTCCAGGGAGGACCTGTCAGAACTGTGAAATCTGGCAGGTACCTAGCGAAAGGACAGATTGTTACGGAACCGCGCCTGCACTTCCTTGCGTCGGTATCCTAAGAAAGAGACACGAAGCGAAGGATTTTTTGGAACAGTGTGAAACGAGATCAGCACAAAGGAGATCCAGTAGGAGTCATGCCCCGAGAATGGCAACATCCTAATGAGGCGCATAGCCAGTGGCCGGAGCACCGAGGAAGTAACAGTCTCCACGCATTACTTCAAACAGCGGCAGGACAGTTAATTACAGGTTGGCTGTCTACCATACAACACCTAAGGCCGGCGTCACACTTGCGAGTTTTACGGACGTAAGAGCGCAGAAACTACGTCCGTAAAACTCGCAAAAAATACGGCACAATTATTCTCTATGCCCCTGCTCCTATCTGCCGTATTTTACTGATCAGTATTATACGGCTTTCTATGGCCGTAGAAAATCGCAGCATGCTGCGTTTGTCACCGTATTGCGCAAATAAAACGCCAATGAAAGTCTATGGAAGCCCCAAAAATACGGATTACACACGGACCAGCAGTGTGACTTGCGAGAAATACGCAGCGGTGTTAGAGAGAAAAGCCGGCAATTCAGTGTGGTGTACAGTAAAATCACACTGACAGCTTACAGTAGAATAGGTAGAATAAATATGTACACATAGAATAGGTATATATATATATATATATGTCAGTGAGACACATATATGTATATATATTCTTACTTCATACATAATTCAATTACCGGCTTTTGCTTTCTCCTTCCTAAAACCCAACATGATATGAGACATGGTTTACATACAGTAAACCATCTCATATCACCATTTTTTTTGCATAATCCACACTACTAATGTTAGTAGTGTGTATCTGCAAAATTTGGCCGTTCTAGCTCTTAAAATAAAGGGTTAAATGGTGGAAAAAATTGGCTCCCAGGCTTTCTAGGAAAGTTCCCACGATCTATGAACAGCCAGCAAAGGGCGCCTCACCGCAAATGAAGCTAAATATAGATCATTGACCTATATTTAGCTTCATTCCCCAGGGTTTTGCAGCAAGGAGCAGCCTGCATTAGCGGAACTCCTTGCTGCAAAATGTTTTAACCCCTTCAGAAGGATTTACATCGTTGGACTTTACAGATCTGCGGAAGGTAAGTATATTGTTGGTTTATTATGTTTTTTCTTTTACAGAACGAGGGTCTTCAGTGATTAGATTGGGTGTTAAATAAAATATTACAACAACCTTTGTTTTTATTTCATTAAAATAATTTTTAATAATGTGTGTGTGTTTTTTTTAACCCTTTCATTCAATTGGATTAAAATGGATAGGTGTCATAATTGACGCCTCTCCATTATTAATTAGGCTTAATGTCACCTTACAATAGCAAGGTGGCATTAACCCTTCATTACCCCATATCCCACCGCTACACGGGAATGGGAAGAGAGTGGCCAAGTGCCAGAATAGGCGCATCTTCCAGATGTGCCTTTTCTGGGGTGGCTGGGGGCAGGTGTTTTTAGCCAGGGGGGGGCCAATAACCATGGACCCTCTCCAGGGTATTAATATCTGCCCTCAGTCACTGGCTTTACTACTCTGGCGGAGAAAATTGCGCGGGAGCCCACGCCAATTTTTTCCGCCATTTAACCCTTTATTTTAAGAGCTAGAACGGCCAAATTTTGCAGATACACACTACTAACATTAGTAGTGTGGATTATGCAAAAAAAATGGGGATATGAGATGGTTTACTGTATGTAAACCATGTCTCATATCATGTCGGGTTTTAGGAAGGAGAAAGCAAAAGCCGGTAATTGAATTACCGGCTTTTTGCTATATCGCGGCTGTATGAATTAAGAATATATATATATATATATATATATGTGTGTCTACTGACATATATATATATATATATATATACAGTATATATGTTTTTATTTTTTTTTTAACACATGGATCCCTTGTATAGGCGTATGTCGGTTTGGCAAGCCTGCGATAAAAACACGCAGTACGGCTGCCATACGGATTACATACGGAGGATGCCATGCGCAAAAATCGGTGACACACCCTGCCTACGGAGGAGCTACGGACCACTATTTTCGGGACTTTTCAGCGTATTACGGCCGTAATATACGGACCGTATTTGCATACGCTGAGTGTGACGCTGGCCTTAGAAGGACATAGGAGGCAATCGTGGGAGAGGGGCGACACTAGGGTTCCAGAACAACTCCAGGCCTACCTGTCATAAAAGTGCGTCCTAGACATAACATACCTGGGGACGGAGAAGAGAAAGATCTAGAAAGAACGAGAACAGAAGTTGTGAGGACTATCCTGAATGCTCAGCAGGGAAGCACTACAACACACAGGCGCTAGTGGGTAGACACTGATTTCCACCTGCAAAGGGAACTCTGGATGTGCCTTCGGACCGGCCGGTCTCAGACAGCCCTATTGACAGTGCCCTGGATTGAGGATCATGAAACCTTCAGTAAAAGGTAAAGAAACTGAACCCTGTGTCCTCGTTATTCCTCGCACTACGCACCATCACCCTTTATTGGACGTCCCTTAGCAGGGTCACAGACCGGGTCCAGCCACCGTGACATCCCCAGAACTGAGCCAGCAGAGGACCGGTACCGAGTAACCCGTGGCCCTGCGTCTGGTTTTGGTTCAGTCTCCCCTAAAAAAAAGTGTGATTCAAATTCTCACAAAGTGGATATAATGTAGTCCTGTTAGTTTGTCGTATGTCAGCCAGCCACTTTCTGCCACTTAGATTGCGTTGTTATATACACTGGGCCTGAGTTTTGGTTCAGTCTCCCCCCAAAAATTGAGATTCAGATTCTCACAAAGTGGATATACTGCAGTCCTGTTAGTTTGTCACAGGTCAGCCAGCCACTTTCTGCCACTTAGATTGCGTTGTTATATACACTGGACTTGAGTTTTGGTTCAGTCTCCCCCCAAAAAAGTGAGATTCAAATTCTCACAAAGTGGATATACTGCAGTCCCGTTAGTTTGTCGTATGTCAGCCAGCCACTTTCTGCCACTTAGTATTAGGGCTAGCGGAACGCACCGAGTTAATATAGGTGGTATCACGAACACTTCCCCTTTAAAGACCTTTCCCTTTAACATAGACGTCCCTAGGGCCACGGACCGGGTCAGCCACCGTGACATTCCCCTGTGAACCGAAGGACCCAGTACCGAGTACCCTGTTGCCCTTGGGGGCGCTCCATAAGCGCTCAGTGCAGAGCCCAGGATAAATGTGCTCTGGGCCTTACTGCGATCTTTGGGAGGCAGAATGAACAAAACAGTAGGTGAAGAATTGGTTTTATATTTTTATTTACGCCATTCTCCACCCAGTATAAGTGATTAGACAACTTTATTCTTTGGGTCGGAACGATTACAGCGATATCAGATTTATATTGGGTTCTTATGTATGGCTGCTGTCACACATTAAAAAACTCGTATTTCAATAACTAATTTTGAGAGCTATATTTTTTCCATATTTTGGCAGACAGATTCATGTGAGGGCTTGTTTTTTGGAACTGATGTTTTTATTGGTACCATTTTCATACACATAACGTTTTTTCATCGCTTTCTATTCCGATATTTGGGATGCAGAATGAACAAAAACCAGCAATTCAAGATTTTTTTGAGGGTAAAATTGAAAGGGCAGTTTTATTCTTTGTGTCAGTAGTACGATTACAGCGATCCTACAGTTATATCATTTTTTATGTTTTGGTGCTTTAACACAATAAAAACTATTTTATAGAAAAAATAATTATTTTTGCATCGCTTTATTCTGAGAGCTATAACTTTTATATTTTATGGCTGATAGAGAAGTATTATGGCTTATTTTTGCTGGACAAGATGACCTTTTCAGTGGTACCATTTTTATTTATATTCGTCTTTCTGAATGTGTTTTATTTCACTTTATGTTCGGCGGTATGAAGATAAAGCATTGTTTATTTATATTTTTTATGGTGTTCACTAAAAAGGTTAACTAAGGGTACATTCACATTTGCGTCTTTGGACTCAGTGTCGTCGACGCAACGCATGACGCATGAAAAACGCATGTTAAACGCAGGCATTTATGATGCATGCGTTCAATGCCTGCGTCGGAAAATGCTGCGTTTTCTTTTTAAAACTTTGCGTTTTTTCCAAAAAACGCAGCGTTTTCAGACGCATGCGTTTTCCTAAAGTGATGTCATTCTTTTACAATTTCAAATAAAAAACGCCCCAATTAGTGTCTAGACACTAGATAAAGACCACCAATGGCTAGAAGAGGGTGGGTGTAATGTAATTGGGTATATATACACTGGCAGAGATGAATTCCTCAGATTTTGCTTGTGTTTCCAGCATCATGATGGAGCGTCCCATGGAGAGTATCTACATGAATATGGAGTTGGATTTTGCCTTGGCTAATGCCTATGCTATTGCCTATTACGAGCAAAGGAAAAGGGATAAACGGAGAAGGAGTCAACGGCGCCTTTGGCTACACCCTATCGTGGAAGTCCGGGAGAGCCGTGGAGCCTACCATTGCTTGTTTGGTGAGCTAAATGGCAACCTGGAAAAATATTTTGAGTATACCAGGATGTCTCAAGACAGCTTCCGCTATCTGCTGCGCCTGGTGGAAGGAGCCATTACCAGGCAGGACACACAGCTGTGGAGATCAATTTCTGCCGAGGAACGGCTGTTGGTGACTCTACGGTACGTAATGTAGCTCTGAACGACTGTGATATGTTCTTCCCTTTTTTTATTGTTTTTTATTTTTAATTTGTTTGGGGTTGGGTATGGTAAATGTATTTTTTATTAATACAATGTACTTTCATTTAATTTCTTTATTTTTCTTATTGGCAGTTTCCTGGCTACCGGAGAGACCTTAAGATCCCTGCATTTCCAACTTAGGATTGGAGTCTCCACACTTTCGGGAATTATTGCCGACACATGCCGCGCTTTGTGGGAACAATTTTAATTTCCCCCAGCCACGACCTCTTCCCAACTCCGAAGGCCCGGCAATACCATTTGTTGTGGTTGGGGATGAGGCTTTTCAAATGTGTGCCAACCTACTGAAACCCTACTCCAGTCGGGGGTTGGACCACACCAAAAGTATTTTTAATTACAGACTGTCCAGGGCCAGAAGAACTGTGGATGCCTTTGGCATCCTGGTCTCCAAATGGCGTATTTTAGGATCCGCCATTAATCTGAAAATTGAGACAGTGGATGAGGTGGTGAAGGCTTGTGTGGTTCTCCACAATCATATTATGGCCAAAGAGAGACTGAACGTGGAACTCGATGAACCCATACCAAACCCATTGCCCTATTACCAAGATCACCCTCTGAGGACAACTGTTGAAATAGCGCAGATGAGGGATCGATTTGCTTCCTATTTTGTATCTGATGTTGGCCATGTGTCATGGCAAGATACAATGGTGTAGAGCTTATGTTTTGTACTGAAATACTTTATTCAGCTTTTAAATGTAAAATTAATACCTTTATAGTGCTAAACAAAAAAGGTATAATGCCAAGAAAAGATTTCTACACTATTATGTCCAATAAAGGTCACCAGTAAAGGTGCCTAATGTAATGTTATTTTAAATTTGCCATCTACCTATATGTTAAAAATGTTTTTGTTTTGACTAAACTTACTTTAATGTGCCCTAACATATAAAAACTTGCTATCCTTTTTTTCAAATGTTGTGGTTAATAACATTTTTTTTTACACTTCTCCAAACTCCATTTGCCTACCAACTACTGTCGCCGAAAATGTACAGAGGTGATCACCAGCTCCCATATTGACTCAGCAAAAACCCCACACTTTTGTTGACATGGCCGTGTGTTCAATAGTTGAGCGAACTTCATCGGCTCCCTCCTTGGCAAACTGTCAAGCTTCCAGACTAGTTGCATAGGGAACACGGCTTCATTGAGCGTGCTGGCTGATCAACGATTTTCACCCACCACAGCAGCATGTGTGGCGGGAGTGTGACAGGCACTACACATGCATGGCGAGGCCAACAAATAGGCTACGGTTGTTCATGTGTTGTGCCAGTCACACATCCTTGAAACATGCGGCAGTGGTGACGTAAAAAAGCAGATCAACCGCACACACGGAGCCGGGTCCATATGCAAGTAGTTGGAAAGTGTTTAGCCTGCCAAGGAGGGAGCCGATCTTGTTCGCTCCACTCTTGCGAGTCAAAACTATTGAAGTCAGGATGCACAAATACATCCTGATTCAAATAGTGTCGACACTTGGCCATGTGCACATTGCAACCACCTCACCGGACCCCTGACCTTAATGTACCGTCACACATAACGCTATTAACGATACCATTGCAACATCACGCTTTTGGTGACGTAGCAACGATCCCGCTAACAACCTCGTTATGTGTGACAGCGACCAACGATCAGGACCCTGCTGGGAGATCGTTGGGGAATGATCAGGACCATTTTTGGGTCGCTGATCACCCGCTGTCATCGCTGGATCGGCATGTGTGACGCTGATCCAGCGATGTGTTCACTTGTAACCAGGGTAAAGATTGGGTTACTAAGCACAGGGCCGTGCTTGGTAACCCGATATTTACCCTGGTTACCCGGGTGATGCAGGGGGATTTCGGCATTGTTGAAGACAGTTTCAACAATGCCAAAGTCTTTACCCTGATCGTTGGTCGCTGGAAAGAGTTGTCAGTGTGACAGCTCCCCAGCAACCACACAACGACTTACCAACGATCACGGGCAGGTCGTATCGCTGGTCTTGATCATTGGTAAGTTGTTTTAGTTACCTTTCTTGTATGTAGACAATCTATGTCATATTTGTGTTTGTAAACACCTCATAAAACAATGAGAGACACCCAAAAAACTCTACTTAAAAATTGATAAAAAGATTGTCTGACATTATAATAATAATTTTTATTTATATAGCGCCAACATATTCCACAGCGCTTTACAAATTATAGAAGGGACTTGTACAGACAATAGACATTACAGCATAGCAGAAATACAGTTCAAAACAGATACCAGATACATTGCATATATATATAAGGTGTATAAAACACAAAATGTGTGTAGACGCGCACGGTGTGAGTTGCCGATAACTATAGTTGACAATAAATACAAATATTGCTTGCAAAAAAACATTTTTAATGGGGGGAACAAAAAGAAAAGGGGAGAAGAAAACTAGGGGCTATCAATTGTAGCAATTAATGGCGATTGGTAACTCCCTGCTTGTGAATGGCGAGAGGAGGAAGCGGAGGCTAATGAGGAGCCATAGTCCAATAGACTGGAGGGCAAATCCAAGCCCTCATCATAAGCCGGGGAAGAGACAGCAACCACTGTAGGGGAGGGAGGAGGCAAAACCAGTCTGCTTGATCTTGAATGGCTCTGGCTGCTCCTGCTGCGGCTAGACCCTTGGCGCGTTGTAGGTGTTTGTGTTGGAGCAGCCAGAGCTGCAGAAGCTGTTCGCTTTCTCTTCTTCCTCCTTTTCGCTTCTCCCGCGGCGGCTTCCCCAGCAGGACGGGTACGGGAGATTGAGGGCCTAGCAGGAGCAGGACTCAGCGGATCGGTGTGATAGTGTCTGTGGTGGCGTCCCTCGGCTCGCGGACCTCGGTGGAGTGGCTGTGCAGCAGGAGTCGGAGTCATGCTAGCCAGCGATGGTACTACGGGCATTGTAGTCGCTGACTGCATGATCCGAGCTTGCTGCAGAGCACTCACGTAGGCATTGTCGCAGGCCTGCATCACCGAAATCTGGAGTTCCGGCGTAAGGTGTTCCACCATGCCCTTCGCAATGGCACTAAAAAAAAGTTTTGCTGGCCTCAAGAGCTCGGATTCCATTGAATCAAGGCGCCGGCCGATAGTGGCCAGAGCAGTGTCCATTCTGTCTTCCAGTACCTTGAAACAAGTTTGGAATAATGTGTCCAAATGAAAATACTCGGGCATTAGTGGCCTGTCTGAGGCCCGCTAAAGCTGGCGGGAATAGCCAAAGGAAGGAGCAACAGAGGCCTCGGTCAGGCCGGCGTCACACTAGCGAGTTTTATGGACGTAAGAGCGCATAAAATTCGTCCGTAAAACACGCCTAACAAACATCCCAATTATTCCCAATGGGTCAGGTCCTATCAGCCGTATATTACGCATCCATATTATACGGCTTCCTACGGCCGTAGAAAATTGCAGCATGCTGCGTTTGTCAGCGTATTGCGCACAAAATACGCCAATAAAAGCCTATGGGTGTGCGCAAAATACGGATTGCATACAGACCATGCGTGTGACTTGCGAGAAATACGCTACACTCAGGCAGGTGTCAGGAATTGTCCAAATGGCTCAATCAGGGAGCTGAGACATGCTAATTAGCTCAAAAAGCCAGACAGTGAACCCGGAAGTCTGCTGCACGCCTCCACGGAGTGGGATCCACCATGACTCACCTAATTAATGTGGACATGCTGCTTATTTTGGTCCAAGAAAGGCCAGTTCTATGGGATCAAAGAGATCCAAACTATGCCAACAGGGCACAAAAAGAGGCAGCATGGAGGAGTGTGTGTGGGGCCCTATTCCCATGTTATGAGCAGCAGCCACGTGAGGCACAGAGGCAAATAAGTAAGTACACTCATGTTTGTAATGTAATTTTATTGTGAATCAGCAGTACCTTACTACTTTCAATTTGTAATCATTAATTTATTCATTAGTATATAACTTAATTGAAAGCCCACCAGTACGTACATGGTGCTGTACATGATCAACGGATTACAATAATGGTTTTACCATTTATCCCTTAACAATGTTTTTCTAATATGGTTCTTTCTGGGATAGAGGGTAGCGGACTCTGTCCTTGTGGCCTTACATTCAAATTGTGTTATTTGAACAAAGTTACTAATAAATGTATTCCCCAAATGCATATTCCTATGCTACACTAAAATCTGTGTAGTCAATTACACCTTGTGTGACCACTGTGCATAATGGGCTAATATCTTTGTTTCTTTTTTTTTGTTTCAGTGGGTGCTGTTACAACAAGATGGCGGAGTATCCGCGATCAGTACAAGAGGGAGAGGCAGCAGCGGGAAAAAAGTGGGGCAGATGCACCTCCGAGAAAGAAGAAATACATCTATTTCGGTAGCTTATCTTTCCTGAACACCAGCATGGACCTCAGGACGTAAGTAGAAACCTCACAACACATTTTTTTTTTTTTTGTAATTGATTTTCTTTCCTAAAAAAAAAAATTGGTACTCAAAATATTTTTACCTTACAGAACACAGTCTAACCTCACTGACAGGTAGACAGGGTCAGATTCTGAGTTACTCATTGACCCAGTTGGGGAAGGAGAAGAGGTGGCTGGACCATCTTCGGATCCCTCAGGCTCCATCCCTCCAGGATCCTCCTCATCTGCCCAGCCAGCTCCAGAATCAGCAGCAGCCCAAGAAGAAGAGGCACCACCGTCTTCAGCAGCAGCAGCAGCAGAACCACCTAGCCAGGATGAGCAGGCAAACAGCAGCAGCCCTACAGTTGCCCTTGAGCGCTCACCACAGGCTGGAATGTTTTCCCAGCGTGCTCGCCGCAGGAGAGAGCTCCTACAAAGTAGGAGAAATATTGATGATGGGGTATTGAGCTACCTGGCAAGGGTCCGTGAGGATGATGGTGAGGAGGGCTTTACAAGGAGCCTGGCACGATATTTGAGGCCCATAGAGCGTGAGTTGAGGCTTCGTGCGAGAGGGTGCATTCAGATCCTTATTGATGCATGCACCCCCCCCAAATAACCCATACCCGCTTATGGAGATGATAGAACAGTGGCAGATGTCACCACAAAATATCCTGCGGCCTCAAAGATTCCAACAGGTGCATGCTCAACAGGGATCTGAAGCACCCCCTCCATGTCCACGTGAGCCGACAACTCAACCCCAACCCACACAAAATCCACCATGGCAACCTCAGTACCATATGACTGGATATCAGCAACCATCCCAATATGGCCACTTGTCCAGACCCAGTGCTGGAGGCTGGTCCCAACCTGGCTTTGGACAACATGGCCATTTTGGTTTGGGGTATGATTCCAGGCCATATGTTCAGGAACATCATGGGTTTAGTCAGAATCCATTTTTAAATTTGCCTACTGCCCAACATCAGAACAGGCCTAATGTTCCTGCAGCCAGTACAACATCCTCACAGGGCCAAGGACAATTGGGCCTACAAAGGCCACCTGATGAGGAGCGTGAACTAGACACATCTCCACCGCCAACATATCAAGATTTGTGATTTTTTGTTTTTCTTATCTTTATATATTTATTTATTTATTTTTTTGTAAATTTTGCTAATTTGTTTATATATTATTTTTGGCTCAATCTTGATGTTCCTTGTGCTGACATAGAACTTTGTTTGGCTGTTTTCTTCATTTTCTGCTTATATTGGCAGTTTAAAATGTTGACGTACAAGAGGTTATGGCAAAAAGTTTGGTTAAAAAAACTAACCTCATCCAAAAAAAAAGTTTGAGTAAAAAATACGTTCAAACAAAAAAAAAAAGTCTGTCGGCCAATCATTATTACATCACACACACATGCTAGGCTCATAACGATATGTAAATTAATTAAATACAATAGAAAGATTTGTTTGATTTCTCAAAAAACATTTATAAATATTCAAAATTACACATGAAAAATTGCATATTCTTGCCAGGGAGTGGCACCTTGAGGAGACAAAAAATAATTTGTGAATACATCACAAACTTTTAGCCCAGAAAGGGGACGCCGCGGAGGAGGGACATATGGGGTAGGCCTAATCACATTGTCCATCAGGTGATCAACAATATTATCTGATGAACAATCATGTATGCGTGTAAAATTGTGCAAAATAACACAGGCTTTTATTACTTCATTGATTGTAGCATCACTGAGTTGAATTGCAGACTGGAGAACACGCCATTTTGCAACAAGAATCCCAAAGGCACATTTCACCAGTCTCCGCGCCCTGGAAAGTCTCATATTAAATACCCTCCTTCGGTGGTCCAGGTTGCGCCTGGGATAAGGCCTCATGACGTGCCTCGTCAGTTGGAAAGCCTCATCTCCAACCAAAACAAAAGGCACGGCTTCCGCATTGGAGCCTGGGAGTTGTTGTGGTGGTGGGAGGTTTAATTGGTTGTCACGTAGCCGCCTACCCATAATGGACGCATTGAAGACCCTAGAGTCTCCAGTTCGCCCATAGGCCCCAATGTCTACAATTACAAACCTTTAGTTACTGTCAGCAACAGCTAACAGAACTACAGAGAAAAACTGCTTGTAATTGTAGAATTGGGAGCCAGAGTTCGGCGGCTTACGCACCCTGATATGTTTCCCATCCACAGCTCCAATGCAGTTACGGAAGTAACAAGTGTTTTTGAATCCACTGGCGATTTTGAGCCAATCCTCCTGTTTGGGCTCAGGCATAACAAGTTCATGAAGTTTCTCCCATATTTGCAAACAGGTTGAACGAACAATGCCAGAAATTGTGGAACGCCCAATCAGAAATTCAAGGTGTAGTCCCGCATAGGACAAGCCTGTGGACAGGAAGCTGAAAGACAAATAAAGATAAGATTATTTTAAAAAATGAGTGAAAATAATACATGATGAAGCACAAGTGCATACTATATTTTCAAACACATTATTGAAATTATAAAAAGTAAAATTTCCCTTGGTTACTTTACTCAAACAATAACCACAGTTTTGTTTGTGTGCTTGTGCCATAATGTCCACCTATACTTAAAAAAACCTGCTAGAACACAACACAGAAAAAAAATATCATCAACATACAGTATGTGAGAATGTAGAAAACATACCGTAAGGTTAGGAGAAGACGCTCCTCAGCAGATATGGCTTTTCGCATCCTTGTGTCCTGATACGTGATACCTGGACGTATTATCTCCAACAACATATCAAAGGTCCTGATGGTCATGCGAGTATACAGGTAGAACTTTTCAGGATGTGACCTCAAAGCTGTATATAGCCTCTGAAAATGTCCTTTACTCTGGTCAATAGAGGATGCACCCACAATCTTCGTCTCCTCCTTCGCGGATCAACATTCACCGGATATGGCTGACCAAAGCGACGCGACAACAGCCAGTGAAACAACACCCGCTGAGTTGTGCTTAAATACACATGGTCAGACATGTTTGTAAGGTATAACCAACACAGCCAAAATAAGCGCAAGCACAAATAGGGCAGATGGGAGGGTTCCACCTGTTGTCGAGGGCTTAAATAGTGTTGTTAATGCTGATTTAAATGATTTGCAGGCCTGAAAACTGTTAAATGTCCATTTTGGCATGTTGCGTGAAAAATACGCCATACGGGTCACATACGGATTACACACAGAACAGTACATACACAAAATATGCGACCACACCTAGGCAACGCATTAACTACGGAAATAGATTTCAGGGACATTTTGGCGTATTACGCGCGTAGTACGGCCGTAATATACGGACCGTATTGTCTTACGCCGAGTGTGACGCCGGCATCAGGGGAAGACGAGATGGACCGGCCGCCGGTTCACCAGAAAGTGGTGCAAGCCTGCTCTCGCTGTGGGATGGCTGTGACGGGTCAGATGGCGATTCATGAAGGCCCACTCCAGATGGCTGATCAGGTTCGAGGGTGCTGCTGTGTGTTAATAGAATAAAGTTAACATTGCATCACACAACAATAGATTGCAATCCTCTGTCTCTCTATCTGTCTGCCCTTTAATCATTCGCTGATTGTTACCGCCAGCTGCCTGTTATGGCTGACGAGATCAATCAGCGAAGGACCTAGTGCAGAAGAAAATGAGCGCTCCTTCCCGCTGCCAATGCCTTTTTGCCCGCATAGTCAACACTGTCATCGCCGAACACACGGCTGGCGTTAAAAAATTTTTTGGAACAAAAAACATTGGTGTCATATACTCTTTAGTATTGACGCTGCCTATGCCACATCAATATTAAACAATTTAAAGTTACCAATTTGATTTGAACAAAAAACCCTGCTATGCTTGCCCTATAGTTGCGTTTGAGACAACTGCCATTCTTTATGCTGATCACAGGACCTGCCATGACGTCACGGTCATGTGATCGAGACATCATCACAATTCCTGCTATCAGACCTACCCTGGCTCGGAATGGAACATGTCATGGACTACAAGGACTCACGCGGTTAACTAAAAAAAGAGAAAATAAATGGATGTGCAATATACCATGCCACTAGGGAAAAAGTAACGTGGATGGCCAATATACTACGTGTACTACGTGGATGGGCAATACACTATGTGGCTGGGCAATATACTATGAGGATACGTGGCTAGGACATGTACTATGTGGCTGTGCAATAAACTTAGTGGCCTGGCAATATACTATGTGGATGCGCAATGTTACGTTGGTGGGCAATGTACGATGTGGATGTGCAATATGCTATGTACCTGGGCAATATGGTATGTGGACATGTATATTGTGCAGTACCCGATGCGTTAAATACTTACTGTCGGCGGCCAAGGATCGGTCTCAGGAACTGCAACGCCCTACTATACTTGTAGGTTGCAGACCTGGCCGCAGCAGCACCACTTCAAACCTTCTCCTCATGACGTAGGACCTTATTGAAACGGTCCTTCATGGATCGCCATCTGGTCTTCAACTTTTTGACTTTGAATGCAAACAACAAAAATGGTTAGATATTTTACATTTCCAAATGACAACACAACCGTGTGCGATTTAAAGTTGAAGGCGTTGATCGTATCACACACGGTTGTGTTATCCTAGCCTAATGGGTCTGATCGGAGTTTAACAAATACTTACCAAAGTTTGATTTTTCCGTAGTGGAAGTGCTGTCAAAGCCATCCCACAGCGATTTTGCCACTTCAACCCACATCAGCCTCAAGACGACCTGGTCCGCGTGTCGGGGGTCACGGCTGTCCCACAACGGGCCACGCTCCTGTATGCTTGAGATTAGGAGCTCCACATCTATACTCTCCTCGCCGGCCCGTTGTGAAACCTAGAATAATAGAAAAACATTAAGGATATGAAGATTTGAAAAAAATTACAACGACCACCACCACCCACCCCCCAATCCCCACCCCCCCCCCCCCGAGAAGAAAAGGAATTCAAAATAATAAAAAAAAAACATCCTTTTAGTTTTGAAAAACACTTACTCGCCGTCTTGCCACCACAGCTTCTCCCTGATGTCGCTGCTCCTGCTGGGTCCCTTCCTCCTCACTTGCAGAAGCCTATAAAATAGATGAAGAAAAAAATTAGTGCCAAGTCTACAAATGACAGCGAATAATAAGCAACTGTACATAATTACTCACTGAACTCCCCTGCGCCGAGTGGCTCGATGGTGACTCCGTCGCCATTCTTGCAAGATAAAATTCTGCAAGGAAAAATTGAAAAAAATATTACATTAAAAGCACAAAACAGCCACATACAAGAAAATAGCAAAAAAAAAAAAAAATACCATCATAACATTACTACCACAACGGACTGTTCACTCATAGGACAATGCAAACTCAACAATCGCTGATCATACCACAACACCATACATTGCTATAAAATTCAATAGCAGATATGACACAATCCAGAGTATAGCAAAAGCTGTCATCCAGAATAGACAAAAAAAAAAACATTCAGCTACAAGAGGCCCCTATGTACAAATAAAAAAAAAAATACACATATACCTTTATTGTGTACACACAAAAAAAAAAATATTAACAAAGGCCAAAAAAATAGCAAACTATTGTAAAACGCCATACTTTACAATTAAACAAGACATGATCCAAAACAACAACATCTTGTGACATAGAACCACAGAAACACATCAGAAACAAAGATAAAAACCATTCAATATAAACAAAAAAAAATTATGGTACATCCGCTGGAAATTATACAGCAATCCAATACTAGATAAACCATAGTCAAATAGAAAAAAAAAAAAAACCTTGACAAAGAAAAAAAAACAGGCCCCCACAAAAAAACTAATACATAAACATCCATACTTTACAATCCCCCCCAAAAAAGGATGGAGATATATGCCATACGGTTATTACAAACGCCTGAAATACATCAGAAACAGATAATAAAAAAAAAATAAATACATAAAAATGCAATGGAAAATAAAATGGCATGTAGCCGCAGGGACCAACCCAATCAAAATTTCCTGAAACATCATAAATGTACCCCCCCAATAAAAAAAATATAAACAAACCAGGGAAAAAAAAATACGGAAAAGAAAAGGCAATCCAAACAGCATACTTTACAATAAAACACAGCAAGACATGAGCCAAGAAAACGCCATACGGTTACCCCCAGAAATAGAAACAAGAAAAAAAACACATACACCAGAAATATACAATAAAATTCTTAGAAAAAAAAAATGGAACAACCGCATGACAACAGAACAACCCAAAATACATTAAAACCAATCCAAAAAAAGCAAGGCCGGAGACAAGAAACGCCGTCATATAAAAACACCAGAAATACATAGAAAAAACAAATTTTCACTAAAAACCCACAGTGGCATAACCGTACAAAAGCACAGACTAAACATTGCACAAATTGCATTCAAAATCAAGAAATAAAACACAGAAGAAAAATGCAATGACAAATATACTTACAGGTTTTGAAAGCAGCTCGTCTCTGTAGCCATGTGTGTAGCCTTGTGTCTTTATGCCAATTGAAAGACAATGCAAACCCCTTTTTTTATATATATAGGGTCTTTTGTCAGTGTCTAGACACCGTCTAGACACTTATCCTATTTTTTAATTAAAGAACGCATGAGTCGTACAACGCACACCAACGCAAGAACTGCCGTCTTCTGCGTCTTCGACGACGCAAATGCAACGCAAGCGTTTTTTTTTACATTTTGGACGCCGAACAAATGCAACATGTTGCGTTTGCCGCGCCCTGCCAGGTGCGCCGAAACGACGCATGCGTCGCAAAATGCACCAAAACGCATGACAACGCATGCCCATGCTTCCCCAATGTTAAAGATAGGGACGCATGACGCATACGTTGTTTTGCGGTGACGACGCAGCACCCAAAGACGCGAATGTGAACGTAGCCTAATGGGAAAGTTTCATAGGTCAGGTCATTTACCCAGCTTTGCACATAGACTTGCCTCTGCACCTAGCATTCACATGGTATGTTCATCCACCCAGCTCTCCTGCTGTCTGTCTATGAAGTGCACATAGTACATCACCCAGATTTGCACATACACTTGCCTCTGCACCTAGCATTCACATGGTATGTTCATCCACCCAGCTCTCCTGCTGTCTGTTTATGGAGTGCACATAGTACATCACCCAGCTTTGCACATAGACTTGCCTCTGAACCTAGCATTCACATGGTATGTTCATCCACCCAGCTCTCCTGCTGTCTGTCTATGAAGTGCACATAGTACATCACCCAGCTTTGCACATACACTTGCCTCTGCACCTAGCATTCACATGGTATGTTCATCCACCCAGCTCTCCTGCTGTCTGTCTATGAAGTGCACATAGTACATCACCCAGCTTTGCACATACACTTGCCTCTGCACCTAGCATTCACATGGTATGTTCATCCACCCAGCTCTCCTGCTGTCTGTTTATGAAGTGCACATAGTACATCACCCAGCTTTGCACATAGACTTGCCTCTGAACTTAGCATTCACATGGTATGTTCATCCACCCAGCTCTCCTGCTGTCTGTCTATGAAGTGCACATAGTACATCACCCAGCTTTGCACATAGACTTGCCTCTGCACCTAGCATTCACATGGTATGTCTTTTAACTAACCCCAGCTCTACCCTGGTGTTATTTATGACGTTGTTCACTCTGGCTTGATTATATGCATCTGGTCCACTCTTAATTCTCTGACCAAGATGAACAGAGACCATTCCTCTCTGCTTCACACCTGAATGCACTTAGTTGTACATATATTGCATAGCACAAGTATGCAATGACTTTAGTCTGCAGTGTGATTCCTATAAGTGTGTCCCAGAAGTGTGAAGATTATGTAGAATCAAAACCAGAATTGAACCAGAAGGGAACTGAAGGTAACTGGCCAGTCACTGTAAACAATGTTTCTGTTTGTTTTCACTTTCACCCCTATAATACTTCACTTTTTGCTAACTCCGCTGATCCCTACACCAAGTAACAAACTGTTCATCTCCTCTTCAATCCTCCCCATCCACCTCACCTCCTCCTCAAAACTGTTCCTTAACATACAATCCTCTGTCTCCAAACACAGACAGCCCCCTCATGCCCTCTCCTGCTCCCACCTGCTAGCACTTTCTCTGCTCCTCCTTACTGCTGGTGATATCTCTCCAAATCCTGGTCCCCCTCACCACATTCCCACAGTCATTTCTACCTCCCATCCACGCTCTATCACAACCTTCTGTAACCTCTCTAACCTTATACCCATTCACCCAGCCCCCGCTTCCCCAGTCCCACTAACAGGAGCTCTGTGGAATGCTCGCTCTGTCTGCAACAAGCTTTCCTACATCCATGATCTTTTTGTTACTACCGAACATTCCTTCCTCGCAATCACCGAAACCTGGCTCACCCCTTCTGACACAGCCTCTCTTGCTGCACTTTCGTATGGTGGCTTCCACCTTTCTCACCCCCCCCGCCCCAGCAGCAAACATGGCGGAGGAGTTGGTTTTCTCCTGTCAGATACCTGCTCCTTCACCCAAATCCCACTGCCACCCTCTGTTACCCTCTCCTTTGAGGTGCACTCTGTGCGCATCTACTCCCCCTCCAGCCTCCAACTGGCTGTCATATACCACCCCCCAGAGCCAGTCACCACCTTCTTTGACCACTTCACCACCTGGCTACTTCATTTCCTTTCCGCGGACATCCCTACTATCATCATGGGTGACTTCAACATCCCCATTGACACTTCCCTCTCAGCTGCCACTAAACTTCTATCTCTCACTTCCTCCTCCGGCCGCACTCAATGGTCTTCTACAGCCACCCACAAAGATGGCCACACATTGGACCTCATCTTCACCTGCCTCTGCTCCCTAACTAACCTCTCTAACTCACCTCTTCCTCTCTCTGACCACAACCTTCTCACATTCTCTTCCCTCTCCACTCCATGTCTGCAATCCCCACCCCACAAACATTCACACCCTCGCAGAAATCTTAAACACCTTGACCTTCACTCATTCTCTGAATCCCTCCTCTCTCTCACAGATATAAGTTCCTTACACAATGCGGATGATGCTGCCGCTCTATATAACACCACAATAGCTGTATCTTTGGAATCTGCTGCTACTTACACATTCCAAAACTTGCAAAATCAACAGACAGCCCTGGTACACCAGCCTGACCAAAGAACTGAGGCGAGCTTCCAGGGCTGCTGAGCGCAGATGGAAAAGATCCCACTCCAACCAGCACTTCATCGCATTCAAACAGTTCCTCACTACTTTCAAGACCACACTCGCCACAGCTTAACAAACCTACTTCTCATCTCTCATATCCTCCCTGTCTCACAACCCTAAACAGTTATTCAACACCTTCAATTCTCTCCTCTGTCCCCCAGCACCTCCTCCCTCCCCACTCATCTCAGCTGAAGACTTTGCCTCATTTTTCAAGCAGAAGATTGATAACATCAGAGACAGTTTTGGTCAACAACCCCCAGAGCCCTTCCTCCCGACTTCCCAGCCCTTCACCTCCAAATCCAACTTCTCCACCATTACAGAAGATCGACTCTCCACTCTACTCTCAAGATCACATCTCACCACCTGTGCACTTGACCCGATCCCATCCCACTTCATCCCAAACCTCACCACAGTCTTCATCCCAACCCTAACCCATCTCTTCAACCTATCACTAACAACTTCTGTTTTCCCCCCAGGCTTTAAACATGCCTCAATCACACCTATCCTCAAAAAGCCCTCTCTTGACCCATTCTCTATATCTAGCTATCACCCTATATCACTTCTCCCCTATGCCTCCAAGCTACTGGAACAACACATCTACCTTGAACTGTCCTCCCATCTCTCTTCTTGCTCCCTCTTCGACCGCTTACAATATGGCCTCCGGTCACACCACTTCACTGAAACTGCCTTAACTAAGGTCACCAATGACGTCTTAACCGCCAAGAGCAAGTGACACTATTCTGTCCTCCTCTTCCTGGACCTGTCGGCTGCCTTTGACACAGTGGACCATTCCCTATTATTACAGACCCTCTCATCCCTTGGCATCACAGACTTGGCCCTATCCTGGATCTCATCATACCTAACAGATCGGACCTTCAGCGTCTCCCACTCACACACCACCTCCTCACCTCGCCCCCTATCTGTCCGAGTCCCACAAGTTTCAGTCCTAGGGCCCCTGCTCTTTTCCATTTACACCTTTGGCCTGGGACAGCTCATAGAATCTCATGGCTTTCAGTATCATCTCTATGCTGATGACACACAGATCTACACCTCTGGACCAGATATCACCTCCCTACTAACCAGAATCCCTCAATGTCTGTCCACTATTTCATCCTTCTTCTCTGCTAGATTTCTGAAACTTAACATGGACAAAACAGAATTCATCATCTTCCCCCATCTCACGTGACCCCCCCCCCACGAACATATCCATTACAGTAAATGGCTGCCCACTCTCCCCAGTTACACAAGCTCGCTGCCTCGGGGTAATCCTTGATGCTGATCTCTCCTTCAAACCACATATCCAAGCCCTTTCCACTTCTTGCCAACTTCAACTCAAAAATATTTCACAAATCCGTTCATTCCTCAACCAAGAATCTGCAAAAACCCTAGTCCATGCCCTCATCATCTCTCGCCTTGACTACTGCAACCTCCTGCTCTGTGGCCTCCCCTCTAAAACTCTCGCACCCCTCCAATCTATTCTAAACTCTGCTGCTCAACTAATCCACCTGTCCCCCAGCTATTTCCCAGCTTCTCCCCTCTGTCAATCCCATCACTGGCTTCCCATTGTCCAGAGACTCCAGTACAAAACCCTAACCATGATGTGCAAAGCCATCCACAACCTGTCTCCTCCATACATCTGTGACCTCGTCTCCCGGTACTTACCTACATGCAACCTCCGATTCTCACAAGATCTCCTTCTTTACTCCCCTCTTATCTCCTCTTCCCACAATCGTTTACAAGATTTCTCTCACGTATCAACCCTACTCTGGAACCCTCTACCACAACACATCAGACTCTCGCCTACCAACGAAACCTTCAAAAAGAGCCTGAAGACCCACCTCTTCTGACAAGCCTATAACCTGCAGTAACCACCGATCGACCAAACCGCTGCATGACCAGCTCTACCCTCGCCCACTGTCTCACCCATCCCTTGTAGATTGTGAGCCTTCGCGGGCAGGTTCCTCTCTCTTCCTGTACCAGATATGACTTGTATTGTTTAAGATTATTGTACTTGTTTTTATTATGTATACCCCTCCTTACATGCAAAGTGCCATGGAATAAATGGTGCTATAACAATAAATAATAATAATAATAATAATAATAATAATTTTGGACATGGAGATACCAAATATTTGTACTTTTATTGTTTTGTTCCATAAAATTATTAATTCATGGTACATTATATTTAGATTGTTTTATTATTTTTTAAAACATTTTTTTTCATTTTTTTAACTTCTTCTTTGTTTAACTTTTTTACTTTTCTCCCACTATGGGACTATCATTTTTAGCAGGATGACATACCCGACTGCTCTCCTCACTCCTCCTCCCACTTCCCCCTCTCCCTCCCACTCCCTGCTACTTTATTACTATTGGTATTGTTATGGATAATCACGGGTTCTGTACGTTCATCCGTTATGTCACAATGCTATATATCATGAAATGTTGATATTGTTTCTCTATTTTGTATGAAGACTTGTATTTTGCTTTATTTATTTTTGTCCTTATAAGTTTTATGTTTAACTGCAGACTGATGAAGGTCTAGATAAGACTGAAACGTTTACAGACTGCAAAAATAATTTAAAAAAATCCTTTTGCAATGACATACTAAGTTGAGTGCCAAGTTCTTTATTTTACTGCACATTGGTTTTGGTAACCTAATTGAGCACCTCACAGTAGTGCCACGCTATACTTCACGGTCAGAGGGGACCAACACTGCTTAAAGGGGTCCTCTGGGGTGATGTTACTGCAGCATAGATGGTGACGCTTTCCACAGGTGAAGCAGGGTCCCCAGGGCTCCTAGTGGGGTTGGCAAGGATGGTGGGTTGCCGGTATATAAACAGAGGACACAGGGTTGCAGTCTTTACCTGGTTTACTGATGGTAGCAGGCCACAGTCCAGGGTACCGGCAACAGGTGTCCAGGCAGCTAAAAGACAGGTGGAAACCCCCTTGGCAGATCAGGTTGGGAGCCTTCCACTTTGAACTGACTATTAGTCCCTTGCTGCCTGAAGTGTCCTAACAAGGTCCTCGTTCTCTCCTGTCTTGGGACAGTACCTGTATAGTAGGCAACTTGCACTGTTCCTCTGGGGTCTCTGTATATGGTGACTCCGAACTCTGGAATGCTGCTGTACCTCAGGTTTAAGGTGAGCAGGTTACTTTCAGCTCTCTGCTCTCCGGTGCTGCTCTGGGACCTGCAGTTGCCAACAACCTCGGGCTCCCGGTGCCTGGCTTCTGCACTCTGCTTAGATGGGCCCAGTCACAGCCCTCCTCAAGCTCCTGATCACTCCTCTGCTCTTTCCCTGTCTCTTGTCTGCACCAGACTGCCTAACTCCTCCTCCAGACCAGGATGTATATCAGGGAAGTTCCCCTAAAACTGGGTTTAGAGCTCCCCCTTTTAGCCTGGAGTCAGAATGTGTTGAATGTGAGATTACCTGACAAAAGGGATTCCTCCTGTCTCCAGGCATGTCATTATCCTCTCTGAGAGGAAGGCAGCACCACTGTGGTACCCGAACTCCTTGGGTGCCACACACTCCTTGTGAGAGTACCTCGCGTTTCAGGGCATGTGTGAGGGAAGGGTCTGAGAAAACTCTCCCAGAACTTTGCCAGTGTTTACCTGCCTCTGTGGAATTGGAGTTGTGTCACTCTCACCTGTACTCCTTGGTTTTCAAATGAACTGTGACCTCTGCTGCCAGCGTTTTCAAATAGAATTTTTTTAATAATTCCGCAACAAGGGCCCTCTGGTACTTTCCCATTTTAGTAGACCTGTCCGCCTTGGGAATAAGAGATAGAAAGTTCTCCTTGTAGCGTGGGTCTAGAAGTGTCACCAATCAGTAATGACTGTCACCCAAAATTTTGAGAATGTGAGGGTCATGGGAAAGGCAGCCTAACATAAACTCAGCCATGCGTGCCAGGCAAGACTTCCATGTCCTCACCAAGAGAATGACTGACCATGCTCTCCTCCTCCTCCTCGTCCCTGTCCTCAGGCCATTCACGCTGAACAGACAGTATGACAGTTGTGCAGGTAGCACCGTCTATAGCGCATGAAACTAGCTCCTTTTATTCCTCCTCTTGGATGGTACACATTTCTGACATTCATGTCCACTCCTGAGATCTTATGTGTGGAGTCTGGACTGAATATCGACAGCCTTGTTGATGCTGGTGGTCAACAACTGCCCTCTTCTGCTCACAAATCCTTTCCAACATCTGCAGTGTAGCGTTTACATGGGGACATAATACACCAGTCGGTGAGCAAGAAGCTGCAAACGCTGCTGAAGCATGGCAAGGTCAACGGAAGCTGTGCTGAGTGCTGACTTTCTAAAATGGGCACACAAGCAGCGTACTTTGACAAGCAGATCCAGCAGATCCTGGTAAGGTTTGAGAAACTGCTGAACCACAAGTTTGAGGACATGGGCCAGCCATGGTATGTGTGTGAGCTCACCTTGCCTCAGAGCAGCCACCAGGTTCCGGCCATTGTCACACATGACCATGCCTAGTAAATAAGGCAGCACACTGCAGCGCTAAAACATGCAAACATGAAACACGAAAATTGAACTGCAGTACTGCACAAGAAATATGAAAAATGAGAGCGTTTAGTGCATAAAAATGGTCGTGTTTCATGTTTTAGCGCTGCAGTGTGCTGCCTTATTTACTTGACTATATATGAGTTGGTGACTCTAGGTTCAGCACCTGTTCACACTTAGTCTATGTTTGGATGTGACGGTCAGTTTTTTTAAATGTATTCTTTAGCCTTCTGATCGAGCACTCTGCCTCCTAGCCACAAATGTTTTAATCGCAACAGGTCCATAACCCCTCCACAGAGAGAGAGAATTTTACTCTAAGAAGAGGTTTCACAGGTACCCATTCAGATGGAGACGTTTATTCTCAGCGAGGAAAGGCAAGTATAGGACCTGGTATAAGAGAGATGCCGTAAAGTGGCTACCAGGTAAACATAAAATTGGCCATTTTTATGCGCTAAACGGTCTCATTTTTCATATTTCTAGTGCAGTAATGCAGTTCAATTTTCAATTTTCATGTTTGCATGTTTTAGCGCTGCAGTGTACTGCCTTATTTACTTGACTATATACAAGTTGGTGACTCTAGGTTCAGCACCTGTTCACACTTAGTCTATGTTTGGATGTGACGGTCAGTTTTTTGAAACATGACCATGCCTGGCTGTAGGTTCAGCGGCGGTGTCAGCCACAGATCTGCCAGCTCTTTCAGAGCTGTCCACAACTCTTCAGCATTGTGCGGTTTGTCACCTAAGCATATTAGCTTCAGCACAGTCTTTTGTTGCTTGGTTGAGGCAGTGCTGCAGTGCTTCCAGCTTGTGACTAATGTGGTCATTTTGGACGTAGAGACTTAAGAGGAGGAGGTGCAGGAGCTGTAGACTGTGGGGAAAACCCTGATTGACCTAGGGCCCACATTTCTCAGTGTCTGGAGGATGTGTTCCTTTCCAAGGCCCGACTGGATCCTGGCCTCCACTATAGTAATCCAGTGTCCAAGATGTACCATCCCTGCCCACAAGCACTTTTACACGTGTCCATTGTTAGGTGTACTTTCCCAGTAAATGCATTGTTGAGGACACGGCTAATGCTGTGGGACACATGCCTGTGTTATGCAGGGATGGCACAATGGGAGAAACAGTCGCAACTGGGGACCGAGTACCGAGGGATGGCCACCGCCATCAGTTTGTGGAAAGCTTCCGTCTCCACGATCCTAAAAGGCAACATTTCGAGCACAAGTAGTTGGGAAAGGTGTGAGTTTAGTTGTGTGGCCTGTGCGCTTGCTCTCCAAGAACTGGGGTGTAAACCCCTGAACGGTGCACTGGGACAAGGAAGTGGACCTGCTTGCTGATGTTGCTAGTTGAGTGTGTGCAGCGGCAAGTGCAGGGCAGGAAGCATCTTCACAGGCACCATGGACAGGGGATTGGCTTGCACACACAACAGCGGAAGAAGCAGTGATGTCACCTCCAGACACTGTTCCTGGACCCTGGGGTTCGGCCCACAAAATCGGGTGCTTTGCTGCCATGTGCCTTATTATGCTGGTGGTGTGTTATGAAAGGTAATTCAGTACCACAATGGACATAGAGGTCAGCGCACATACAGTGACCTGGCAATAACCCAAAAAACAAGAATGAGCTCTGAGACGTGGGAACTCTGTTGACCGCAATCCCTAATCCTCTCCAACCACACTAAAGGCAGCCGTGGATTGCGCCTAACGCTCCCTATGCAACTCGGCACGGCCTGAGAAACTAGCTAGCCTGAAGATAGAAAATAAGCCTACCTTGCCTCAAAGAAATACCCCAAAGGAAAAGGCAGCCCCCACATATAATGACTGTGAGTTAAGATGAAAAGACAAACGTAGAGATGAAATAGATTTAGCAAAGTGAGGCCCAACTTTCTGAACAGAGCGAGGATAGGAAAGGTAACTTTGCGGTCAACACAAAACCCTACAAAAAACACGCAAAGGGGGCAAAAAGACCCTCCGTACCGAACTAACGGCACGGAGGTACACCCTCTGCGTCCCAGAGCTTCCAGCAAGCAGGAAAAAACAAATTGACAAGCTGGACAGAAAAAAACAGCAAACAAATAGCAAAGAGGAACTTAGCTATGCAGAGCAGCAGGCCACAGGAACGATCCAGGAGGAAACAGGTCCAATACTAGAACATTTACTGGAGGCCAGGATCAAAGCACTAGGTGGAGTTAAATAGAGCAGCACCTAACGACTTCACCACATCACCTGAGGAAGGAAACTCAGAAGCCGCAGTACCACTTTCCTCCACCAACGGAAGCTCACAGAGAGAACCAGCCGAAGTACCACTTGTGACCACAGGAGGGAGCTCTGCCACAGAATTCACAACAGTACCCCCCCCTTGAGGAGGGGTCACCGAACCCTCACCAGAGCTCCCAGGATGACCAGGATGAGCCATATGAAAGGCACGAACAAGATCGGGAGCATGGACATCAGAGGCAAAGACCCAGGAATTATCTTCCTGAGCATAACCCTTCCACTTAACCAGATACTGGAGTTTCCGCCTTGAAACACGAGAATCCAAAATCTTCTCCACAATATACTCCAACTCCCCCTCCACCAAAACCGGGGCAGGAGGATCAACAGATGGAACCATAGGTGCCACGTATCTCCGCAACAATGACCTATGGAATACGTTATGTGTGGAAAAAGAATCTGGAAGGGTCAGACGAAAAGACACAGGATTAAGAACCTCAGAAATCCTATACGGACCAATAAAACGAGGTTTAAACTTAGGAGAGGAAACCTTCATAGGAATATGACGAGAAGATAACCAAACCAAGTCCCCAACCCGAAGTCGGGGACCCACACAGCGTCTGCGATTAGCGAAACGTTGAGCCTTCTCCTGGGAGAAAGTCAAATTGTCCACTACATGAGTCCAAATCTGCTGCAACCTGTCCACCACAGTATCCACACCAGGACAGTCCGAAGACTCAACCTGCCCTGAAGAGAAACGAGGATGGAACCCAGAGTTGCAGAAAAACGGTGAAACCAAGGTAGCCGAGCTGGCCCGATTATTAAGGGCGAACTCAGCCAAAGGCAAAAAGGACACCTAGTAATCCTGATCAGCAGAAACAAAGCATCTCAGATATGTTTCCAAGGTCTGATTGGTTCGTTCGGTCTGGCCATTAGTCTGAGGATGGAAAGCCGAGGAAAAAGGCAAGTCAATGCCCATCCTACCACAAAAGGCTCGCCAAAACCTCGAAACAAACTGGGAACCTCTGTCAGAAACAATATTCTCTGGAATGCCATGTAAACGAACCACATGCTGGAAAAACAATGGCACCAAATCAGAGGAGGAGGGCAATTTAGACAAGGGTACCAAATGGACCATCTTAGAGAAGCGATCACAGACCACCCAAATGACTGACATCTTTTGAGAGACGGGAAGATCTGAAATAAAATCCATAGAGATATGTGTCCAAGGCCTCTTCGGGACCGGCAAGGGCAAAAGCAACCCACTGGCACGAGAACAGCAGGGCTTAGCCCGAGCACAAATCCCGCAGGACTGCACAAAAGTACGCACATCCCGCGACAGAGATGGCCACCAAAAGGATCTAGCCACTAACTCTCTGGTACCAAAGATTCCAGGATGACCAGCCAACACCGAACAATGAACCTCAGAGATAACTTTATTCGTCCACCTATCAGGGACAAACAGTTTCTCCGCTGGGCAACGATCAGGTTTATTAGCCTGAAATTTTTGCAGCACCCGCCGCAAATCACAATTACTCCCTCTTTGAGGATACCCGCCGGCTCAGATACACCCGGAGAGTCGGGCACAAAACTCCTAGACAGAGCATCCGCCTTCACATTTTTAGAGCCTGGAAGGTATGAAATCACAAAGTCAAAACGGGCAAAAAACAACGACCAACGAGCTTGTCTAGGATTCAACCGCTTGGCAGACCCGAGATAAGTCAAGTTCTTATGATCAGTCAAGACCACCACGCGATGCTTAGCTCCTTCAAGCCAATGACGCCACTCCTCGAATGCCCACTTCATGGCCAGCAACTCTCGATTGCCCACATCATAGTTTCGCTCAGCAGGCGAAAACTTCCTGGAAAAGAAGGCGCATGGTTTCATCACCGAGCAATCAAAACTTCTCTGCGACAAAACAGCCCCTGCTCCAATCTCAGAAGCATCAACCTCGACCTGGAACGGAAGCGAAACATCTGGTTGACACAACACAGGGGCAGAAGAAAAACGACGCTTCAACTCTTGAAAAGCTTCCACCGCAGCAGAAGACCAATTGACCAAATCAGCACCTTTCTTGGTCAAATCGGTCAATGGTTTAGCAATACTAGAAAAATTGCAGATGAAGCGACGATAAAAATTAGCAAAGCCCAGGAACTTTTGCAGACTTTTCAGAGATGTCGGCTGAGTCCAATTATGGATGGCTTGGACCTTAACAGGGTCCATCTCGATAGTAGAAGGGGAAAAGATGAACCCCAAAAATGAAACCTTCTGAACACCAAAGAGACACTTTGATCCCTTCACAAACAAAGAATTAGCACGCAGGACCTGAAACACCGTTCTGACCTGCTTCACATGAGACTCCCAATCATCCGAGAAGATCAAAATGTCATCTACGTACACAATCAGGAATTTATCCAGGTACTCTCGGAAGATGTCATGCATAAAGGACTGAAACACTGATGGAGCATTGGCAAGTCCGAATGGCATTACTAGATACTCAAAATGGCCCTCGGGCGTATTAAATGCAGTTTTCCACTCATCGCCTCGCTTAATACGCACAAGATTATACGCACCACGAAGATCTATCTTGGTGAACCAACTAGCCCCCTTAATCCGAGCAAACAAATCAGATAACAATGGCAAGGGGTACTGAAATTTAACCGTGATCTTATTTAGAAGGCGGTAATCTATACAAGGTCTCAGTGAACCATCCTTCTTGGCTACAAAAAAGAACCCTGCTCCTAATGGCGACGATGACGGGCGAATATGCCCCTTCTCCAAAGACTCCTTCACATAACTCCGCATAGCGGCGTCCTCAGGCACAGATAAATTAAACAGTCGACCTTTAGGGAATTTACTACCAGGAATCAAATCGATAGCACAATCACAATCCCTATGCGGAGGTAGGGTATCGGACTTGGGCTCATCAAATAAATCCCGGTAATCAGACAAGAACTTAGGAACCTCAGAAGGGGTGGATGACGAAATAGTCAGAAATGGGACATCACCATGTACCCCCTGACAACCCCAGCTGGACACAGACATGGATTTCCAATCTAATACTGGATTATGGACTTGTAGCCATGGCAACCCCAACACGACCACATCATGCAGATTATGCAACACCAGAAAGCGAATAACCTCCTGATGTGCAGGAGCCATGCACATGGTCAGCTGGGTCCAGTACTGAGGCTTATTCTTGGCCAAAGGCGTAGCATCAATTCCTCTCAATGGAATAGGACACTGCAAGGGCTCCAAGAAAAACCCACAACGCCTAGCATACTCCAAGTCCATCAAATTCAGAGCAGCGCCTGAGTCCACAAATGCCATGACAGAATACGATGACAAAGAGCAGATCAAGGTAACAAACAGAAGAAATTTTGACTGTATCGTACCAATGGTGGCAGACCTAGCGAACCGCTTAGTGCGCTTAGGACAATCAGAGATAGCATGAGTGGAATCACCACAGTAGAAACACAGCTCATTCAGACGTCTGTGTTCTTGCCGTTCAACTCTGGTCAAAGTCCTATCGCACTGCATAGGCTCAGGTTTAAGCTCAGGTAATACCGCCAAATGGTGCACAGATTTACGCTCGCGCAAGCGTCGACCGATCTGAATGGCCAAAGACATAGACTCATTCAGACCAGCAGGCATAGGAAATCCCACCATGACATCCTTAAGGGCTTCAGAGAGACCTTTTCTGAAAATAGCTGCGAGCGCACCTTCATTCCACTGAGTGAGTACGGACCACTTTCTAAATTTCTGACAATATACCTCTATTTCATCCTGACCCTGACACAGAGCCAGCAAATTCTTCTCTGCCTGATCCACAGAATTAGGCTCATCGTACAGCAATCCGAGCGCCAGGAAAAATGCATCGATATTACTTAATGCAGGATCTCCTGACGCAAGAGAAAATGCCCAGTCCTGAGGGTCGCCACGCAAAAAAGAAATAACGATCCTAACTTGTTGAACTGGGTCACCAGAGGAGCGAGGTTTCAAAGCCAGAAATAGTTTACAATTATTTTTGAAACTCAGAAATTTAGTTCTATCTCCAAAAATCAAATCAGGAATAGGAATTCTCGGTTCTAACATAGAATTCTGAACCACAAAGTCTTGAATACTTTGTACTCTTGCCGTGAGCTGATCCACACATGAAGACAGACCTTTAATGTCCATTGCTACACCTGTGTCCTGAACCACCCAAATGTCTAGGGGAAAAAAAAGGCAAAACACAGTGCAAAGAAAAAAAAATGGTCTCAGAACTTCTTTTTTCCCTCTATTGGGAATCATTAGTACTTTAGCCTCCAGTACTGTTATGAAAGGTAATTCAGTACCACAATGGACATAGAGGTCAGCGCACATACAGTGACCTGGCAATAACCCAAAAAACAAGAACGAGCTCTGAGACGTGGGAACTCTGTTGACCGCAATCCCTAATCCTCTCCAACCACACTAAAGGCAGCCGTGGATTGCGCCTAACGCTCCCTATGCAACTCGGCACGGCCTGAGAAACTAGCTAGCCTGAAGATAGAAAATAAGCCTACCTTGCCTCAAAGAAATACCCCAAAGGAAAAGGCAGCCCCCACATATAATGACTGTGAGTTAAGATGAAAAGACAAACGTAGAGATGAAATAGATTTAGCAAAGTGAGGCCCAACTTTCTGAACAGAGCGAGGATAGGAAAGGTAACTTTGCGGTCAACACAAAACCCTACAAAAAACACGCAAAGGGGGCAAAAAGACCCTCCGTACCGAACTAACGGCACGGAGGTACACCCTCTGCGTCCCAGAGCTTCCAGCAAGCAGGAAAAAACAAATTGACAAGCTGGACAGAAAAAAACAGCAAACAAATAGCAAAGAGGAACTTAGCTATGCAGAGCAGCAGGCCACAGGAACGATCCAGAAGGAAACAGGTCCAATACTAAAACATTGACTGGAGGCCAGGATCAAAGCACTAGGTGGAGTTAAATAGAGCAGCACCTAACGACTTCACCACATCACCTGAGGAAGGAAACTCAGAAGCCGCAGTACCACTTTCCTCCACCAACGGAAGCTCACAGAGAGAACCAGCCGAAGTACCACTTGTGACCACAGGAGGGAGCTCTGCCACAGAATTCACAACAGTGGTGGTCAGGCTGGTAGTTTTGCTGCCCCTGCTGATACTGACCTGGCAGGTGGTTCAAATTACCTTTTTAGGGTTATCTGCAGTCTTTAAAAATAACCAGACTCGGAAAGACATAACAGTTGGACTGGCAACATCTGTTGTGTTGGTGTTAAGGGGAACGGTTGCTCGCCTTCTGTCTGTGGCCACCACACTGCTTCTTCCTTCCTGCTGGGGTGCTACACCTTCCTCCCCCTGTGTGCAGCTATCCTCGATCTGTATGTCCTCTTGCCAGGGTCACTTACTATATCATCCACCATCTCGTCTTCCACTTCTGCACCCTGGTCCTCCTCCTGACTTTCTGGCAATTTTGTATCATCATCATCCACCTCTTGAGACACTTTCCCACCGTCGCCTTCATGCGACTGTGGCTGCTCATATATTTTGGCATCACTACATGCGATCTCCTTTTGCCCCGCTTGAAGTGGACCGGGCGAGAGGCCCGAATCTATAAATGGAAAAGTGAACAGCTCTTTGGAGCATCCAAGTGTGGTATCAGTTTTCTCCACGCACTCAGCATGGTAGGAGGAAGGACGATCAGGGTGAGGAATATGCAGTCCAGACTCACAGCTACTGAGACTTGACCATGTGGAAGACAGGGTGGTGGTGGCAAATTGCCTGGAAGCATTATCTGCTATCCAATCAACAACCATTTGACACTGCTCTTGGTTCAATAGTGGTGTGCTGCTGTCCCCTAGTAATTGGGACAGGAAGGTTGGGTGAGAGGATGTGGGTGT
Source organism: Ranitomeya imitator (assembly GCF_032444005.1). NCBI lineage: Eukaryota > Metazoa > Chordata > Amphibia > Anura > Dendrobatidae > Ranitomeya > Ranitomeya imitator. Next base: position 189,262,670 of record NC_091287.1, read on the forward strand.
TTGTTGTGGCACAATTTTAGCTTGCCCACGGCCATGGCCTCGGCCTCTGCATGCACCATCACCATCACGTCCAGTTCCCCATATCTTGCCACGCGCCTTGCCCTTTTTAAATGGAGGACAATATTTTCCACATTCACTACAAATGGCTGAATTTGGAGCAAACTTATATGTGATCCGTAAGACGGACAAACCACTGTTATTAATAGCTGGCCTGTAGGTAACTATTTTTACCAGCAAACTGGTGTCAAGTGTTATGATGCAGTGGTCTAGGAGCAACATGGAACGAGCTCTGAAGGAAGTGGTAACTGTACTGACCGCAGTCCCTAAGCTCAACACAACACTAGACATAGCCGTGGAATGCTCCTAACTCTCCCTAGGCATCTCGTCACAGCCTAAGAGCTAACTCCCCCTAAAGACAGAAGCAGGAAAACTATCTTGCCTCAGAGAAAATCCCCAAAGGATAGATTAGCCCCCCACAAATAATGACTGTGAGTGGAGAGGAAAAAGACATACACAGAATGAAACCAGGATGAGCACAGGAGGCCAGTCTAGCTTGATAGATAGGACAGGATGGAATACTGTGCGGTCAGTATAAAACACTACAAAAATCCACGCAGAGTTTACAAAAAAAATCTCCACACCTGACTAAAGGTGTGGAGGGTAAATCTGCTTCCCAGAGCTTCCAGCAAGACAGAATTAATTCATACTGATAACGCTGGACAAACATAGAAAGCACTGAACGGATAAGTCCACAATCTGTGAACAGAAAAGCGCAAGCAAAAACTTAGCTTTGCTGAACTGGTCAGGATATCAGGGAAATCCAAAGAGATGTGAATCCAACCAGGAACCATTTACAAGTGGCACTGGCTGAAGGAACCGCCAGGCCTAAATAGCCGAGCAGAAGAGACGATAAGTGGAGGCAGCTGATGACAGCTAACTCCAAGGAGCAGCCATACCACTAGAAACCACAAGAGGGAGCCCAAGAGCAGAACTCACAACAGTAGCCCCCCCTTGAGGAGGGGTCACCGAACCCTCACCAGAGCCCCCAGGCCGATCAGGACGAGCCAAATGAAAAGCACGAACCAAATCGGTGGCATGGACATCGGAGGCAACAACCCAAGAATTATCCTCCTGGCCATAACCCTTCCACTTGACAAGATACTGAAGCCTCCGCCTCGAAAAACGAGAATCCAAAATCTTCTTAACCTCATATTCCAACTCTCCCTCAACCAACACCGGGGCAGGAGGGTCAACCGAGGGAACAACGGGCACCACATATCTCCGCAACAAAGATCTATGGAAAACATTATGAATGGCAAAAGAGAAGAGCCAAACGAAAAGACACCGGATTAATAATTTCAGAAATTTTATAACGACCAATAAACCGAGGCTTAAACTTAGGGGAAGAAACCTTCATAGGAACATGACGAGAAGACAACCAAACCAAATCCCCCACACGAAGCTGGGGACCAACACACCGACGGCGGTTAGCAAAACGTTGAGCCCTTTCCTGAGACAACGTCAAATTGTCCACCACATGAGTGCAAATCTGCTGCAGCCTGTCCACCACAGAATCAACACCAGGACAATCAGAAGGCTCAACCTGCCCAGAAGAAAAACGAGGATGAAAACCAAAATTACAAAAGAAAGGTGAAACCAAAGTAGCCGAACTAGCCCGATTATTAAGGGCAAACTCGGCCAACGGCAAGAAAGACACCCAATCATCCTGATCAGCAGACACAAAGCATCTCAAATAGGTCTCCAAGGTCTGATTAGTTCGCTCAGTTTGGCCATTAGTCTGAGGATGAAACGCCGAAGAAAAAGACAAATCAATGCCCATCCTAGAACAAAAGGCCCGCCAAAATCTAGAGACGAACTGAGAACCTCTGTCAGACACAATAATCTCCGGAATGCCATGCAAACGAACCACATGCTGAAAAAATAATGGAACCAGATCTGAGGAGGAAGGCAACTTAGGCAAAGGTACCAGATGGACCATTTTAGAGAACCGGTCACAAACAACCCAGATAACAGACATCTTCTGGGAAACAGGAAGATCCGAAATAAAATCCATGGAAATATGCGTCCAGGGCCTCTCAGGGACCGGCAAAGGCAAAAGCAACCCACTAGGGCGGGAACAGCAAGGCTTGGCCCGGGCGCAAGTCCCACAGGACTGCACCAAAAGCACGCACATCGCGCGACAAGGAAGGCCACCAAAAGGACCTAGCAACCAAATCTCTGGTACCAAAAATCCCAGGATGACCAGCCAACACTGAACAATGAACCTCAGAAATAACCTTACTTGTCCATCTATCAGGAACAAACAGCTTCCCCACTGGACAGCGGTCAGGCCTATCAGCCTGAAATTCCTGAAGCACTCGCCGCAAATCAGGGGAGATAGCAGAAAGAATCACCCCCTCCTTAAGAATGCCAACCGGCTCAAGGACTCCAGGAGAATCAGGCGAAAAACTCCTAGAGAGGGCATCAGCCTTAACATTCTTAGATCCCGGAAGATACAAGACCACAAAATCAAAACGGGAGAAAAACAGGGACCATCGAGCCTGTCTAGGATTCAGCCGCTTGGCCGACTCGAGGTAAATCAGATTCTTATGATCGGTCAGGACCACAACGCGGTGTTTAGCTCCCTCAAGCCAATGTCGCCACTCCTCAAACGCCCACTTCATAGCCAACAACTCCCGATTGCCGACATCATAATTGCGTTCCGCAGGCGAAAACTTTCTGGAAAAAAAAGCACACGTTTCATCAAAGAACCATCAGACTCCCTCTGAGACAAAACGGCCCCTGCCCCAATCTCAGAAGCGTCGACCTCAACCTGAAAAGGAAGAAAAACATCCGGCTGACGCAACACGGGCAGAAGTAAATCGGCGTTTAAGCTCCTTAAAAGCCTCAACAGCCTCAGAGGACCAATTCATCACATCAGCGCCTTTCTTCGTCAAATCAGTAAGGGGCTTAACCACACTGGAAAAGTTGGCAATGAAACGGCGATAGAAATTAGCAAAGCCCAAAAATTTTTGAAGGCCCTTCACAGATGTGGGTTGGATCCAGTCATGAATAGCTTGGACCTTAACAGGATCCATTTCTATAGACGAGGGAGAAAAAATAAAACCCAAAAAAGAGACCTTCTGAACTCCGAATAGGCACTTAGACCCCTTCACAAACAAAGCATTATCACGAAGGATCTGGAACACCATCCTGACCTGCTTCACATGAGACTCCCAATCATCGGAAAAAATCAAAATATCATCCAAATATACAACCATGAATTTATCAAGATAATTACGAAAAATATCATGCATGAAAGACTGGAACACAGATGGAGCATTTGAGAGCCCAAATGGCATCACAAGATATTCAAAATGGCCTTCGGGCGTATTAAATGCAGTTTTCCGTTCGTCACCCTGTTTAATACGAACAAGATTATATGCCCCTCGGAGGTCAATCTTAGTAAACCAACTAGCCCCCTTAATCTGAGCAAACAAATCAGTAAGCAAAGGCAAGGGGTATTGGAATTTGACCGTGATCTTATTAAGAAGACGATAATCAATACAGGGTCTCAAGGAGCCATCCTTCTTAGCAACAAAAAAGAAACCCGCTCCCAATGGTGACGAAGAGGGCCAAATATGCCCCTTTTCCAAAGACTCCTTAACATAACTCCGCATGGCGGCATGCTCTGGCACAGACAGATTGAAAAGTCGGCCCTTAGGGAACTTGCAACCAGGAATCAAGTTAATAGCACAATCACAGTCCCTGTGCGGAGGAAGGGAACTGGACTTGGGCTCATCAAATACATCCTGGAAATCCGACAAAAACTCAGGGACCTCAGAAGAGGGGTAAGAGGAAATTGACATCAAAGGAACGTCACTATGTACTCCTCGACAACCCCAACTAGTCACCGACATAGTTTTCCAATCCAGCACCGGATTATGTTCCTGTAACCATGGAAAACCCAGTACAACAACATCATGCAGGTTATGCAACACCAGAAAACGGCAATCTTCCTGATGTGCTGGAGCCATGTACATAGTCATCTGTGTCCAGTACTGAGGTTTATCCTTGGCCAAGGGTGGAGCATCAATACCCCTCAAAGGAATAGCGCTCTGCAAAGGCTGCAAGGAAAAACCACAGTGCCTGGCGAATTCTAAGTCCATTAAGTTCAGGGCAGCGCCTGAATACACAAATGCCATGACAGAAAAGGACGACAATGAGCAAATCAGGGTCACAGATAAGAGAAATTTAGGCTGTATAGTACTAATGGTAACAGACCTAGCGACTCTCTTAGTACGCTTAGGGCAACCAGAGATAACATGAGCAGAATCACCACAGTAAAAACACAGCCTATTCTGACGTCTGAATTCCTGCCGTTCTGTTCTAGTCAAAATCCTATCACATTGCATAGGTTCTGGACTCTGCTCAGAGGATACTGCCATATGGTGCACAGCTTTGCGCTCGCGCAGACGCCAATCGATCTGAATGGCTAGAGACATAGATTCGCTCAAACCGGCAGGCGTAGGAAAGCCCACCATAACATCTTTAAGGGCTTCAGAAAGACCTTTTCTGAAAATTGCAGCCAGAGCCTCTTCATTCCATTTAGTGAGCACAGACCATTTTCTAAATTTCTGGCAGTATAACTCTGCCGCTTCCTGACCTTGACACAAGGCCAACAGGGTTTATTCTGCATGATCCACAGAATTAGGTTTGTCATACAATAATCCGAGCGCTTGAAAAAATGCATCAACATTCAATAATGCCGGATCCCCTGTTTCAAGAGAAAAAGCCCAGTCTTGAGGGTCACCATGCATCAAAGATATGATGATTTTTACTTGCTGAATGGGATCACCAGAAGAACGGGGTTTCAAAACAAAAAACATTCTGCAGTTATTTTTAAGTTCAAAAACTTGGATATGTCCCCAAAAAACAAATCAGGAGTAGGAATTCTAGGCTCTAAAGCCGGAGTCTGGACAACATAGTCCTGGATACTCTGTACTCTTGCAGCAAGTTGATCCACATGAGAAAACAAACCCTGAACATCCATGCCAAAGCATATATCCTGAACCACCCACATATCAAGAGGAAAAAAAAGACAAACCAGAGCACAGAATAAAAAATGGTTCAGAACTTTCTTTTCCTTCTTTTGAGATGCATTTAATTCATTTTTGGCCACTTGTACTGTTATGATGCGGTGGTCTAGGAGCAACATGGAACGAGCTCTGAAGGAAGTGGTAACTGTACTGACCGCAGTCCCTAAGCTCAACACAACACTAGACATAGCCGTGGAATGCTCCTAACTCTCCCTAGGCATCTCGTCACAGCCTAAGAGCTAACTACCGCTAAAGAAAGAAGCAGGAAAACTATCTTGCCTCAGAGAAAATCCCCAAAGGATAGATTAGCCCCCCACAAATAATGACTGTGAGTGGAGAGGAAAAAGACATACACAGAATGAAACCAGGATGAGCACAGGAGGCCAGTCTAGCTTTATAGATAGGACAGGATGGAATACTGTGCGGTCAGTATAAAACACTACAAAAATCCACGCAGAGTTTACAAAAAAAATCTCCACACCTGACTAAAGGTGTGGAGGGTAAATCTGCTTCCCAGAGCTTCCAGCAAGACAGAATTAATTCATACTGATAACGCTGGACAAACATAGAAAGCACTGAACGGATAAGTCCACAATCTGTGAACAGAAAAACTTAGCTTTGCTGAACTGGTCAGTATAACAGGGAAATCCAAAGAGATGAGAATCCAACCAGGAACCATTTACAAGTGGCACTGGCTGAAGGAACAGCCAGGCCTAAATAGCCGAGCAGAAGAGACGATAAGTGGAGGCAGCTGATGACAGCTAACTCCAAGGAGCAGCCATACCACTAGAAACCACAAGAGGGAGCCCAAGAGCAGAACTCACAAAAGTGCCACTTACAACCACCAGAGGGAGCCCAAGAGCGGAATTCACAACAGTCAAGAACTTCGGTAATACACTGCAATAAAATTTAAATGGAGGCCAGAAATGGCAGCATTTTGAGCGCAATGTTTATCTCTGATCCGTGTGACAGATAAACCAAAGTTGTAAATAGCTGGTCTGTAGGTAACCATTTTTACCAGCAAACTGGTGTCAAGAACTTTGCTAACACACTACAACAAAATTTAAAGGGAGACCAGAAATGTCTGAATTTTGAATGCAATTTTTATCTATGATCCGTGTGATGGACAAACCACTGTTGTAAATATTCCTGGCCCCTGATACATGTGGCTATATCTTTTAAATATCTTTAATAGCAGCAGCAGAAGACAGACCTGGAATGGACCTCTTTGCTATATGCATTACAGTCTACCACATATACTACCTTCCTGCCTAACACTGATATCTATGCAGCTTTATTAGTCCTCAGAAGGACTGTTAGGTGAAATGGATATGTGTATTATATATGGTACTAGCTGAAGAGCCCGGCATTGCCTGGGCATAGTAAATATCTGTGGTTAGTTATAGCACCTCACGTCTCTTGTATTCCCATCATGCCTCTCATTTTCTCCCTTACACCTCTCATTTTCTCCCTTAAACGTCTCATTTTCCCCTCACTCCTCTTATTTTCCCCCTCACTCCTCTCATTTCCCCTAACACTTGTCATTTTGACCTCACATCTGTCATTTTCCGATCACTTCACTATTTTCCCTCACTCCTCTCATTTTGCACTCACACCTTTTCATTTTCACCTCACACCCCTCATTTTCACCTCAGTATATACATGTTTATCATCTTCCTTATATATAGTATACACCTATGTCTTCTCTTGTATATAGTATATACCTGTATGTCATCTCCCCTGTAAATAGTATATACCTGCTGTATGTCATCTCCTCCTGTATATTGTATATACCCATGTGTCATCTCCTCCTGTATATAGTATATACCTATATGTCATCTCTTCTGTATATACTATATACCTGTATGTCATCTCCTCCTATATATAGTATATACCTGTATGTCATCTCCTGTATATACTATATACCTGTATGTCATCTCCCCTGTATATAGTATATACCTGCTGTATGTCATCTCCTCCTCTATATACCTATGTGTCATCTCTTTTATATAGTATATACCTGTATGTCATCTCCTCCTGTATATAGTATATACCTGTGTGTCATCTCCTCCTATATATACTATATACTTGTATGTCATCTCCTCCTGTATATAGTATATATGTGTGTCATCTCCTCCTGTATATAGTATATACCTGTAAGTTATCTCCTCCTGTATATAGTATATACTTGTGTGTCATCTGCTCCTGTATATAGTATATACCTGTGTCATCTGCTCCTGTGTATAGTATATACCTGTGTGTCATATCCTCCTGTATATAGTATATACCTGTGTGTCATCTCCGCCTGTATATAGTATATACCTGTGTTTCATCTCTCTCTCCTGTATATAGTATATACCTGTGTTTCATCTCCTCCTGTATATAGTATATATCTATGTGTCATCTCCTCCTGTATTAGACCGCGTTCACACGTTATTTGGTCAGTATTTTTACCTCAGTATTTGTAGGCTAAATTGGCAGCCTGATAAATCCCAGGTCAACAGGAAGCCCTCACCCCTGGCAGTATATATTAGCTCACACATACACATAATAGACAGGTCATGTGACTGACAGCTGCCGTATTTCCTATATGGTACATTTGTTGCTCTTGTAGTTTGTCTGCTTATTAATCAGATTTTTATTTTTGAAGGATAATACCAGACTTGTGTGTGTTTTAGGGCGAGTTTCATGTGTAAAGTTGTGTGTGTTGAGTTGCATGTGGCGACATGCATGTAGCGACTTTTGTGAGATGAGTTTTGTGTGGCGACATGCTTGTAGCAACTTTTTGTGTGTCGAGTTGCATGTGACAGGTTAGTGTACCAAGTTGTGTGCAGCAAGTTTTGCGCATGGCGAGTTTTGCGCATGGCGAGTTTTATTTGTGGTGCGTTTTGAGTATGTGCAAGTTTTGTGTGAGGCAACTTTTACATGTGTTGCAACTTTTGTGCATGTGGCAATTTTTCCGCGTGTGCAAGTTTTGCGTGTGGCGAGTTTTCCATGAGGTGAGTTTTGCACGTGTGGCGAGTTTTGCATGAGCCTAGTTTTGCATGTGGCGAGTTTTGCTCGTGGCGAGTTTTGAGCGTCGATTTTTGTGTTTCGACTTTTATATGGCGAGGTTGGTGTATGTGTGGTGAAATGTGTGCTGAGGGTGGTATATGTGTTCAAGCACGTGGAAGTGTGTGGCGCATTTTGTGTGTGTGTTCATATCCCCGTGTGTGGTGATTATCCCATGTCGGGGCCCCACCTTAGCAACTGTATGGTATATACTCTTTGGCGCCATCGCTCTCATTCTTTAAGTCCCCCTTGTTCACATCTGGCAGCTGTCAATTTGCCTCCAACACTTTTCCTTTCACTTTTTCCCCATTATGTAGATAGGGGTAAAATTGTTTGGTGAATTGGAAAGCGCGGGGTTAAAATTTCGCCTCACAGCATAGCCTATGACGCTCTCGGGGTCCAGACGTGTGACTGTGCAAAATTTTGTGGCTGTAGCAGCGACGGTGCAGATGCCAATCCCGGACATACATACACACATACACACACACATACACACATTCAGCTTTATATATTAGACTAGCTGAAGAGCCCGGCGTTGCCTGGGCATAGTAAATATCTGTGGTTAGTTATAGCACCTCACTTCTCTTATTTTCCCATCACGCCTCTCATTTTCTCCCTCACTCCTCTCATTCCCCCCTAACACTTGTCATTTCAACCTCACATCTGTCATTTTCTGATCACTCCACTATTTTTCCTCACTCCTCTCATTTTGAACTCACACCTTTTCATTTTCACCTCACACCTCTCATTTTCACCTCATCACCTCAGTATATACATGTTTGTCATCTCCCTTATATATAGTATACATCTGTATGTCATCTCCTGTATATAGTATATACCTGTATGTCATCTCCCCTGTATATAGTATATACCTGCTGTGTGTCATCTCCCCTATATATAGTATATACCTGAATGTCATCTCCTTCTATATATAGTATATACCTGTATGTCATCTCCTCCTGTATATAGTATATACCTGTGTGTCATCTCCCCTGTATATAGTATGTATGTGTGTCATCTCCTCCTGTAAATAGTATATACCTGCATGTCATCTTCTATATATAGCATATACCTGTATGTCATCTCCTCCTGTATATAGTATATACCTGTAGGTCATCTGCTCCTGTATATAGTATATACCTGTGTGTCATCTCCTCCTGTATATAGTATATGCCTGTATGTCATCTCCTCCTGTATATATATGTACCTGTATGTCATCTCCTCCTCTATATAATATATACCTGTGTGTCATCTCTCCTGTATATAGTATATATCTGTGTGTCATCTCCCCTGTATATAGTATATACCAGTGTGTCATCTCCTCCTGTTATTAGACCTTGTTCACACGTTATTTGCTCAGTATTTTTACCTCAGTATTTGTAAGCTAAATTGGCAGACTGATAAATCCCCAGCCAACAGGAAGCCCTTCCCCTGGCAGTATATATTAGCTCACACATACATATAATAGACAGGTCATGTGACTGACAGCTGCCGTATTTCCTATATGGTACATTTATTGTAGTTTGTCTGCTTATTAATCAGATTTTTATTTTTGAAGGATAATACCAGACTTGTGTGTGTTTTAGGGCGAGTTTCGTTTGTCAAGTTGTGTGTGTTGAGTTGCGTGTGGCGACATGCATGTAGCGACTTTTGTGAGATGAGTTTTGTGTGGCAACATGCGTGTAGCAACTTTTTGTGTGTCGAGTTGCATGTGACAGGTTAGTGTAGCAAGTTGTGTGCAGCAAGTTTTGCGCATGGCGAGTTTTGCGCGTGGCGAGTTTTATGTGTGGTGCCTTTTGAGTATGTGCAAGTTTTGTGTGAGGCCACTTTTGTATGTGTTGCAACTTTTGTGCATGTGGCAATTTTTCCGTGTGTGCAAGTTTTGCGTGTTGCGAGTTTTCCATGAGGTCAGTTTTGCACTTGTGGCGAGTTTTGCAAAAGCCTAGTTTTTGCATGTGGCGAGTTCTGCGCGTGGCGAGTTTTGAGCGGCGACTTTTGTGTTTCGACTTTTATGTGGCGAGGTTGGTGTATTTGTGGTGAAATGTGTGCTGAGGGTAATATGTGTTCAACCACGTGGTAGTGTGTGGCGTATTTTGTGTGTGTGTTCATATCCCCATGTGTGGTGAGTATCCCATGTCGGGGCCCCACCTTAGCAACTGTACGGTATATACTCTTTGGCGCCATCGCTCTCATTCTTTAAGTCCCCCTTGTTCACATCTGGCAGCTGTCAATTTGCATCCTACACTTTTCCTTTCATTTTTTTCCCCATTATGTAGATAGGGGCAAAATTGTTTGGTGAATTGGAACGCGCGGGGTTAAAATTTCACCTCACAATATAGCCTATGACGCTCTCGGGGTCCAGACGTGTGACTGTGCAAAATTTTGTGGCTGTAGCTGTGACGGTGCAGGAGCCAATCCCGGACATACACACATACACACACACACACATTCAGCTTTATATAGTAGACTAGCTGAAGAGCCCGGCGTTGCCTGGGCATAGTAAATATCTGTGGTTAGTTATAGCACCTCACTTCTCTTATTTTCCCATCACGCCTCTCATTTTCCCAATCACATCTTTCATTTTCCCCCTCACATCTCTCATTTTCTCCCTCACACCTCTCATTTTCTCCCTCACTCCTCTCATTCCCCCCTAACACTTGTCATTTCAACCTCACATCTGTCATTTTCTGATCACTCCGCTATTTTTCCTCACTCCTCTCATTTTGCACTCACACCTTTTCATTTTCACCTCACACCTCTCATTTTCACCTCATCACCTCAGTATATACATGTTTGTCATCTCCCTTATATATAGTATACATCTGTATGTCATCTCCTGTATATAGTATATACCTGTATGTCATCTCCCCTGTATATAGTATATACCTGCTGTGTGTCATCTCCCCTGTATATAGTATATATCTGTGTGTCATCTCCTCCTGTATATAGTATATACCTGCATGTCATCTCCTTCTATATATAGTATATACCTGTATGTCATCTCCTCCTTTATATAGTATATACCTGTGTGTCATCTCCCCTGTATATAGTATATATCTGTGTGTCATCTCCTCCTGTATATAGTATATACCTGCATGTCATCTTCTATATATAGCATATACCTGTATGTCATCTCCTCCTATATATAGTATTTACCTGTAGGTCATCTGCTCCTGTATATAGTATATACCTGGGTGTCATCTCCTCCTGTATATAGTATATACCTGTATGTCATCTCCTCCTGTATATATATGTACCTGTATGTCATCTCCTCCTTTCTATAGTATATACCTGTGTGTCATCTCTCCTGTATATAGTATATATCTGTGTGTCATCTCCCCTGTATATAGTATATACCTGTGTGTCATCTCCTCCTGTATTAGACCTCGTTCACACGTTATTTGCTCAGTATTTTTACCTCAGTATTTGTAAGCTAAATTGTCAGCCTGATAAATCCCCAGCCAACAGGAAGCCCTCCCCCTGGCAGTATATATTAGCTCACACATACACATAATCGATAGGTCATGTGTAACCCAGCAGGAAGTGCGGCGGCGTCTAAAAATCACTAAAATTGACAAATCTCCGGGCCCGGATGGGATACACCCTCGAGTACTGCAGGAATTAAGTACAGTCATTGATAGACCATTATTTTTAATCTTTAAAGACTCCATAATAACAGGGTCTGTGCCGCAGGACTGGCGTATAGCAAATGTGGTGCCAATATTCAAAAAGGGAACAAAAACTGAACTCGGAAATTATAGGCCAGTAAGCTTAACCTCTACTGTGGGTAAACTCCTGGAGGGTATTCTAAGGGACGCTATACTGGAGTATCTGAAGAGGAATAACCTCATGACCCAGTATCAGCACGGGTTTACTAGGGACCGTTCATGTCAGACTAATTTGATCAGTTTCTATGAAGAGGTAAGTTCCGGATTGGACCAAGGGAACCCAGTGGATGTAGTGTATATGGACTTTTCAAAAGCTTTTGATACGGTGCCACACAAAAGGTTGATACATAAAATGAGAATAATGGGGATAGGGGAAAATATGTGCAAGTGGGTTGAGAGCTGGCTCAGGGATAGGAAACAAAGGGTGGTTATTAATGGAGCACACTCGGACTGGGTAGCGGTTAGCAGTGGGGTACCACAGGGGTCAGTATTGGGCCCTCTACTTTTTAACATATTTATTAATGACCTTGTAGGCCCCCTTCAGAGTAATTCAGAGAAATTCAGAGTAGAATTTCAATATTTGCAGATGACACTAAACTCTGCAGGGTAATCAATACAGAGGAGGACAATTTTATATTACAGGATGATTTATGTAAACTAGAAGCTTGGGCTGATAAATGGCAAATGAGCTTTAATGGGGATAAATGTAAGGTCATGCACTTGGGTAGAAGTAATAAGATGTATAATTATGTGCTTAATTCTAAAACTCTGGGCAAAACCGTCAATGAAAAAGACCTGGGTGTATGGGTGGATGACAAACTTAAATTCAGTGGCAAGTGTCAGGCAGCGGCTACAAAGGCAAATAAAATAATGGGATGCATTAAAAGAGGCATAGATGCTCATGAGGAGAATATAATTTTACCTCTATACAAGTCACTAGTTCGACCACACTTAGAGTACTGTGCACAGTTCTGGTCTCCGGTGTTTAAGAAAGACATAGCTGAACTGGAGCGGGTGCAGAGAAGAGCGACCAAGGTTATTAGAGGACTGGGGGGTCTGCAATACCAAGATAGGTTATTACACTTGGGGCTATTTAGTTTGGAAAAACGAAGACTAAGGGGTGATCTTATTTTAATGTATAAATATATGAGGGGACAGTACAAAGACCTTTCTGATGATCTTTTTAATCATAGACCTGAAACAGGGACAAGGGGGCATCCTCTGCGGCTGGAGGAAAAAAGGTTTAAGCATAATAACAGACGCGGATTCTTTACTGTAAGAGCAGTGAGACTATGGAACTCTCTGCCGTATGATGTTGTAATGAGTGATTCATTACTTAAATTTAAGAGGGGACTAGATACCTTTCTGGAAAAGTATAATGTTACAGGGTATATACACTAGATTCCTTGATAGGGCGTTGATCCAGGGAACTAGTCTGATTGCCGTATGTGGAGTCGGGAAGGAATTTTTTTCCCCAATGTGGAGCTTACTCTTTGCCACATGGGTTTTTTTTGCCTTCCTCTGGATCAACATGTTAGGGCATGTTAGGTTAGGCTATGGGTTGAACTAGATGGACATATAGTCTTCCTTCAACCTTAATAACTATGTAACTATGTGACTGACAGCTGCCGTATTTCCTATATGGTACATTTGTTGTAGTTTGTCTGCTTATTAATCAGATTTTTATTTTTGAAGGATAATACCAGACTTGTGTGTGTTTTAGGGCGAGTTTCGTTTGTCAAGTTGTGTGTGTTGAGTTGCGTGTGGCGACATGCATGTAGCGACTTTTGTGAGATGAGTTTTGTGTGGCAACATGTGTGTAGCAACTTTTTGTGTGTCGAGTTGCATGTGACAGGTTAGTGTAGCAAGTTGTGTGCAGCAAGTTTTGCGCATGGCGAGTTTTGCGCGTGGCGAGTTTTATGTGTGGTGCCTTTTGAGTATGTGCAAGTTTTGTGTGAGGCAACTTTTGCATGTGTTGCAACTTTTGTGCATGTTGCAATTTTTCCGTGTGTGCAAGTTTTGCGTGTGGTGAGTTTTCCATGAGGTGAGTTTTGCACTTGTGGCGAGTTTTGCAAGAGCCTAGTTTTTGCATGTGGCGAGTTCTGCTCGTGGCGAGTTTTGAGTGGCGACTTTTGTGTTTCGACTTTTATGTTCCGAGGTTGGTGTATTTGTGGTGAAATGTGTGCTGAGGGTAATATGTGTTCAAGCACGTGGTAGTGTGTGGCGCATTTTGTGTGTGTGTGTTCATATCCCCGTGTGTGGTGAGTATCCCATGTCGGGGCCCCACCTTAGCAACTGTACGGTATATACTCTTTGGCGCCATCGCTCTCATTCTTTAAGTCCCCCTTGTTCACATCTGGCAGCTGTCAATTTGCCTCCTGCACTTTTCCTTTCATTTTTTCCCATTATGTAGGTAGGGGCAAAATTGTTTGGTGAATTGGAAAGCGCGGGGTTAAAATTTCACCTCACAACATAGCCTATGATGCTCTCGGGGTCCAGACGTGTGACTGTGCAAAATTTTGTTTCTGTAGCTGCGACGCCTCCAACACTTTTCCTTTCACTTTTTTCCCCATTATGTAGATAGGGGCAAAATTGTTTGGTGAATTGGAATGCGCGGGGTTAAAATTTCGCCTCACAATATAGCCTATGATGCTCTCGGGGTCCAGATATGTGACTGTGCAAAATTTTGTGGCTGTAGCTGCGACGCCTCCAACACTTTTCCTTTCACTTTTTCCCCATTATGTAGATAGGGGCAAAATTGTTTGGTGAATTGGAACGCGCGGGGTTAAAATTTCACCTCACAACGTAGCCTATGACGCTCTCAGGGTCCAGACGTGTGACTGTGCAAAATTTTGTTGCTGTACCTGCGACGCTTCCAACACTTTTCCTTTCACTTTTTTCCCCATTATGTAGATAGGGGCAAAATTGTTTGGTGAATTGGAAAGCGCGGGGTTAATATTTCACCTCACAACGTAGCCTATGACGCTCTCAGGGTCCAGACGTGTGACTGTGCAAAATTTTGTTGCTGTACCTGCGACGCTTCCAACACTTTTCCTTTCACTTTTTTCCCCATTATGTAGATAGGGGCAAAATTGTTTGGTGAATTGGAACGCGCGGGGTTAAAATTTCGCCTCACAATATAGCCTATGACGCTCTCGGGGTCCAGACGTGTGACTGTGCAAAATTTTGTGGCTGTAGCTGCGACGGTGCAGATGCCAATCCCGGACATACACACATACACACACACATTCAGCTTTATATAGTAGATATCCACACTAAGCAAGAACCAAGCAAATCTATCCCTAGCTCAGCAGCAACTCTCCCTACACTGCCTGATTTCGCAGCAGACTGTGACGAGCATGGCGGAACCAGGTCTGATATATACCTGATGATGCTTTGTTTCCAGCTAATCACTGTAATGCCACAACCTACATGACTGCGGCATTACAGTGCGTGACAGACAATCCCTGCAGGTTCATTGGCTCTCTAAAGAGTTCCACACATGCAGGGTGGGGGCCAGAGCTCTCGGCGAGCTCCGAGCATCTCGAGCAGTGAGATGCTCAGGCAAGTACCGAGTAGTGGTGAGAATGCTCGTTCATCACTAAGTTTTATCACAACAAACTATTTGGAGTAGCTAATTGGGCCTCGTGGCTGCATCCCAATTCTAGATCTAACAATGTTTAAGTGAAAATCTGGCCGGGGGTCACCATAGTAAGAATTGAGATCTTGTGTGACATTGCGGGGTCTCCAATCCAAGGGCAGGTGGACTGCCATCCTTCTGCCATCTCCTGCAATGCTGTAATCAAGTTCAATCACAGCATTAAGGGGAGCAGTTTGGGACCACTCCTGACATGTAGTGCCGGGTGTCAGATGTAAGACGCCTCTATTCTTGATGACCAGCATTGCTAATGCTGATAGCTGAGGGCTGCAGCCCCCAGCTGTGTGTTTTGCCTGGCTGGTCATCAAAAATATGGGGGGGCCCACACCATTTTTTTTAAATTATTTATTTATAGCGCAGGCACTGTCTGGTGAATACTCCCATCAGCCGCGATCTGTTCTTGCTGTTATTAGTGGCAGCAGGTGTAGGCTAATGCAGAAGTCCCATCATCCGACTCCAGTGACTTTTGGTAAACTTTTTACCTCTGATCACAGCTGCATGCTCACTCTGTCATTTGACAGCGTGGGAACTCAAAGTTGGGTCTTCAAGCCGGGTTTCCATCTGGTGAGTTGCATGTAGTAAAAGATGTGTCAGAAGCCTGTTACATTGGAAATTAATGCCACTTTAGTGGTGTGTGATAATAATTTTTTGAAATGTGGAGACTCCAAGTTGGGTCTCCAACTGGTGGGTTGCCTGTAGTAGAAGGTATGTCAGAGGCCTATTATACTCAGGTGAGTTACTTGTGTTAGTAAGGATCAAAGATAGGCAGGCCTGCGCTCAAATTCAGTCCACTACCTGTGTTACTTTTCTTACCATTTGTACCAATATTACTGTATGAAACTGATGTTTGTGTCATCTGAATGTGGCTGGAAAAAAAAAGGTGTTGCATGAGGTACAGTATCTGGGCTCCCAGCAAAGAAGGCTTGCACTACATCTTAATTGAAACTTCAATTCCTCTCTCTATATGCTGGCCCTGATACAACATGCATGGCCTGTAGCTGACTGCTGCTGTGCCATTCTAAAATGTTCTACTATGGGTCAATTGATCAGCCAACTACCTGTATTTACTATCCTTACATTTTTCTACCAATAGTGGTCTATGAAACTGATGTTTGTGTCACCTGAGTGTGGCTGGGAAGCTAAAAAAAATTACGTTGTTTCATGAGGTATCTGGGTTAACAGCAAAGAAGGCTTACACCACTCCCTTAGCCACCACATCGTATTTGAAACCTTAATTCCAAGCTGTAAATGCTGTCCCGGACCCTGATACCTTATGCATGGCACATGGCTGACTGCTTTTGTGCCATTATAAAATGTTCTACTGTGGGTCAATTGATCACTCAACTACCTGTGTTTATTATCCTTACATTTTTCTTTCAATTGCAGTCTATGAATTTGATGTTAGTGCCACCTGAGTGTGGCTAGGAAACTTAAAAAAATTGAGCTGTTGCAAGAGGTATCTGGCTCCCAGCAAAGAAGGTTGACACTGCTCGCTTAGCCACCAAGTCCTCATTAACATTTCAATTCCAAGCTGTAAATGCTGGGCCAGACCCTAATACCTCTTGCTTGGCCCATAGCTGACTGCTGCAGTGCCATTTGCAAATTTCTACTGTGGGTCAATTGATTTAACTTTTTATGGTGTCTGTCCCTAATTTTAACTGTTTGGAAGCTTTTTGTCACTTAAGCTGTTGTGTATATGCTTGGTGTGGCCTCCCATTAAGTCTAATGGGGTTTGGGTACGGTTGTCAAGCTGTTCGGTGAATATGTTCGGCAAATGTCTAAACGTTCAGCAAACCGGACTGAACCAAACCTTGAAAGGCAGCAGTGTGTTCAGATATTGAGCAGAGACATAGAGTCAGTACTGGAGAAGTAGGTGCAAGTAACTCCAAGGCCGGTGTCACACTTGCATGTGTAATGCGCAAATCTCTCGCATCAATATCCGGCACTGACGCCGGCACTCGGGACCGGAGCAAGCTGCAGCATAGAAATACATGTAGCTGAACGCTCCGGTCCTGAGTGCTGGAGGCAGTGCCAGGTATTGATGCCGGAGAGTCGCGCATGTTTGTCGCATTGCACACGCAATTATGACCCCGGCCTAATTAGAATTCTGTATACAAAAGACAAGTATTCCTAAAAACTAGACACATATGAAAGCAAATCAGAAATTGATATAGCCACTGAAATTATGAAACAACACTCTTTTACTTTTCCAACAAGAATTAAACATATCTTGTTTACACGGTTATTAGTTATGTAAATTTCATCAGTGCCTGTTGAAGATTAAATGAGTGGCATACAAATTAATTAATTACACAGGCATTGATGATAAGACTATTACCCCTTAGGACATTACAAAAAAAACTGTAGCTTGGCTCTCAAAAGAAATAATATTCTAATATTAATCTTTCAGTGTCTACATATTTTCAGTTGTATAATTTACATTGCATTATGTTTTCATTTCTAATATTTACATGCATATTTTGTTCATGTATTCTTTTGTTAGAATTAATATGTTTAAAGAGAGTCTGTCACCAGATTTTGGTGATGTATATTAGAGCAGAATAAAGAAGGGACAAGAACATTGAATCTAAAACTACAATCACACATTCATGCAAAATAAATTGATAGTTTTTTCCCCAGGCGTTATCATAGCTGCATCCTACGTGTTTCCTGGTTGATTCCTAGATTCTTCTTTTTTTTTTCTCACTGAAGTGAGCAGACTAAACTTTTTTGTCCATTGACTTTTAAAAATCTATCAGTTTTTAAAAGAAGAAATGTACAGACATTACATATTTGTAACATCATGCATCTTATTAAAAGTGCAGTGAACACTGAAAGAAAAAAATCAAAAAGTCAGTGTTTTTTTTTTTTTTTAAATCTCCTACCAGAAAAAAAAATAATGAAAAGGAATAAAATTCAGGTGCATAAGTAAAAAAATAAAATACAAAAGTTATGGCTATTGGAAGGCATGGAAGCAAAAGTGAAATCGGAAAAATGTCTGTGGTGGGATAGGGTTTATTTGGGAGAAGAAACATATCAGTTAGAAATGGATTAAACTAGAAAGGATCTCTGAAGTACAAAGAATGTCTTCCTAATTTTATTCATGTCTCACGGATCCCCATAGACTTTAAGCGCTGAGTTGATTTAGCAAATCTTTTTAGAATGCAGTATTGCAGACCAGAAATTTGATCCATTTTTTATACTGATGTATGTGTGGATCAATGAAACGCTATAGGTGGTTCTACTGTCCAAAAAAATGCATACAGCACATGGATGGGTCATTTGCTGAGCTGCTTGCTGTAATTTTCATAAAATACTTTGTCTGCTGCAGCTCTTCTAGTCTTCTCAATGAGGAAATTCTGCTAAACAGTTCTCAATATTCATGACCTCAGGTTATCCACACCACCCACTACTGAGTTGCAGCTTTATGACTATACACAGTGTAGGCAGAAATCTGTCAATCAATGGTGTGGGTGTAGTTCAATGGAACACAATATGAAATTTGTCACCACATTCATGCTGCTAGAATTTCATATTACATGGATCAGACATGGGGAAGGGAAAAAAACAGCTGGTGACGTACATAGCACTAGTCAGTTGAGACACATAGACCTCAACTGGCTTTACAAAGGTCAGCAACATGGATGTTCCCTTTTCATATATTTATTTCCAAAATGCAGCATGGTTATAATGCATTAAGGATTTTCCCTTAGGCTTTTAGATAGGTAGCATGTCATCAGAAAAAATGTACAATGTAGCTGGTCATTAAAAGTAGGTGGACCCCAGATAATCTTTTTTTGGGGGGGTCTCCCCATTTTTGATAATCAGCAAAGGCAAAGCAGACAGCTGGGGGTGGATATTAATAGGCTGGGAAGGGTATTTGATATTGGCTCCTTCCCAGCATAATAAAACCAGCTCACAGATGTCTGATTTTTCTTTGGCTGAATATTAAAAATACAGGGTACCTCAATTCATTTTTTTAAATTATTTATTTAGCACTGGCCCTCTGGTAATCAGAGCAAAATGGCGACTAGCTGTGATGGCTCCAGAAGTGCCCGCGGCCTAGAAGCTTGTTGACTAGCTGTGCTGTAGCTTTTCAACAAACTTTATTCACCACCGAACCCAAAACAGTAAGGCCGGGGTCACACTAGAGAGAAATACGGACGAGGGAGAAGAGCAAAAACAACGCATTGCACATGAACCAATGTTTCTCTATGGGGCAGCTTCCATCAGCCGTATATTTCTTGGCTGTATTTTACGGGCAGAGAAAATCGCAGCATGCTGCGATTGCCAGCGTATTGCGCAAAAAATCTGCCAATGAAAGTCTATGGGTGCGAGAAAGATACGGATTACACACAAACCATGCGTGTGACTTGTGAGAAATGCGCAAGACTTTTCCAGGTGATAGGAAATGTGCGAAGCCTTAATCAAGATGCTTAGACATGCTAATTATCTCAAAAAGCGAGCCACACTTCCCGGAAGAATGCCTGCATGGAGTCCTGCAGCATGGTTTCTGTGATTAACGTGGAAATGCTTCTGGTCCTGGTCCAAGAAAGGCCAGAAATCTGGGACCAGAGGGATGCCCACTACTCCAACCGGGCCAGAAAAGAGGCGGCATGGAGGAGTATATGTGCCCTTCTTTTTCAGGATTTTGAACAGCGGCCACGTGAGGGACAGCAGCAACTAAGTTCACTCATGTTTTTCAAATAATGTTCTAAACTGCATTAAATAACATGTTTTCACACTATCCTCTTAATTCCTAGTCTCGTTTTTGTAATCAAATTATTATGTTTGAAGATAATGTTTAAAAAATCCAGCTTACTAGGCCACATGACTACATAAAATCTCTGTAAACTTGTTGTACCACTGAGAGCAATGCCCATTTATATTATTTTATTGTCTGTCATTGTAGTGGAAGATTGTGATGAGGGAACAGCCGCCATCTTTGATATGGGACATAATGCTGGCCTCCTATCTGAGATTGGCCTGATGCTATTTTGTCTGCTATCAGAATGCCCTTGTCACATGTCTGCAGGGACAGGAGCACTCCTAGCCCCCACCTTTTTCCTACCTGAATGAAGACCTTTTAGTATGGTAATGGACTAGGCTAGTGTAGCAGGCAGATGGCACTTCAAAGATTGAATGAGGAAGCCACGCCAGCAGGGAGCAAGGAGATGCCTGAGGGCTCAATTAAAGTATACATGTCAGATGGCTACTAGTGTTGAGCGATAGCTTCTGATATCAAGAAGTATCGGTATCGGATTGGATCGTCAGATATCCAAAAAATATCGGATATCGCCGATACCGATACCCGATACCAATGCAAGTCAATGGGAAACAAATATCGGAATGTAAATAAACCTTTTCTGTCCTTCTACAACCTGTTCCGGAGGGGAGAAGAGTGTGGGTGGTGCGTGGGCAGACACTGTGCGTGTCTGTGTGTGTGGGCGGTGTCTGTGCAGGTCTGCTGGGGATCTGTACGGGTGTCTCAGGGGTCTGTGTGGGCTGCCGGGGGTTTGTGCGTGCCTGCCGGGGCTCTGTGTGGCCTGCCGGGGCTCTGTGCGTGCCTGCCAGGACTTTATGCGGCATGCTGGGGCTCTGTGCAGCCTGCCGGTGCTCTATGCGGGTTTGCTGGGGCTCTGTGTGGGCTTGCCGGGGCTCTGTGTGGGCTGTCGGGGCTCTGTGCGGCCTACCCGGGCTCTGTGCGGGCTTGCCGGGGCCCTGTTTGGGCTGCCGGGGCTTTGTGCGAGCTTGCCGGGGATCTGTGCGGGCTTTCCGGGGCTCTGTACGGGCTGCCGGGGCTCTGTGTGGCCTGCCAGGGCTCTGTGCGCCCTGCTGGGGCTCTGTGCGGGCTTGCCGGGGCTCTGTTCGGTGTTATGAACTGGTGGTTTAGGAGCAACATGGGACGAGCTCTGAAGGAGGTGGTACCTGTACTGACCGCAGTTCCTAAGATTAACACAACACTAGAAGTAGCCGTGGAATGTTCCTGTCACTCCCTAGACATCTCGTCACAGCCGGAGAACTAACTACCCCTAAAGATAGAAATAGAAAAGCTATCTTTCCTCAGAGAAAATCCCCAAAGGATAGACAGCCCCCCACAAATAATGACTGTGAGTGGAGAGGGAAATGACATACGTAGAATGAAACCAAGATGTAGCAAAGGAGGCCAGTCTAGCTAGATAGATAGAACAGGACAGAATACTGTGCGGTCAGTATTAAAAAAACTAGAAAAATCCACCACAGAGTTTACAAAAATTTCCACACCTGACTAAAGGTGTGGAGGGTAAATCTGCTTCCCAGAGCTTCCAGCTTAACTGAATAAATCCATACTGACAAGCTGGACAAAAAACATAGAATGTACAGAACAATTAAGTCCACAGCATGTGGACAGAAAAGAGCAAAGCAAGGACTTATCTTTGCTGAACTGGTCAGGATATCAGGGAAATCCAAGCAGAGATGTGAATCCAACCAGGAACCATTGACAAGTGGCACAAGCTGAAGGAAAGAGCCAGGCTAAATAGCCGAGCAGAATAGACAATCAGTGGAAGCAGCTGCTGACTGCTAAATCCAAGGAGCAGCCATTCCATTTAAAACCACCGGAGGGAGCCCAAGAGCAGAACTCACAAAAGTGCCACTTAGAACCACCGGAGGGAGCCCAAGAGCGGAATTCACAACAGTTCGGGCTTGTACAAGCATTGTCCCATAGGACTACAAGTCCCATCAGACGATGCCTGTGACAGTGATTGACACATTAGCCAATGATGGGACAGTAGTAGGCCCATCATCCGGCTAATGTGTTGAATGTAAAAAAAAAACATACATACTACATACAGTACATTCATACATTACATACAATACAGACATATAGTACATATAACATAGAGTACATACTCACCATTACTTGTCATTTTGATCCCCGAAGCCAGTGTCACCTGTAAAAAATATTAAAATAACAAACAACCAATATACTCGCTGTCCACAGAAATCCACGAGTGTCCCACGACGATCTCCCGTGGAGAACGGCAGCATCAGCTGATGCAACCTGTTATGACCTGGTGGTCAGGACAATAATGGACCTGGTGGTAAGAGCACACGGAATGACCAGATAGTCACTGATAATAAAGGACGAGCTCTGGGACGTGGGAACTCTGCTGACCGCAATCCCTAAACCTATCAACCACACTAGAAATAGCCGTGGATTGCGCCTAACGCTCCCTATGCAACTCGGCACAGCCTAAGAAACTAGCTAGCCCTGAAGACAGAAAAATAAAGCCTACCTTGCCTCAGAGAAATTCCCCAAAGGAAAAGGCAGCCCCCCCACATATAATGACTGTGAGTAAAGATGAAAATACAAACACAGAGATGAAATAGATTAAGCAAAGTGAGGCCCGACTTACTGAACAGACCGAGGATAGGAAAGGTTACTTTGCGGTCAGCACAAAAACCTACAAAAAGACCATGCAGAGGGCGCAAAAAGACCCTCCGCACCGACTCACGGTGCGGAGGCGCTCCCTCTGCGTCCCAGAGCTTCCAGCAAGCAAGACAACAAATTAAATAGCAAGCTGGACAGAAAAATAGCAAACCAAAGAAATACAAGCTGGAACTTAGCTTCTGATGGGAAGACAGGTCACAAGAACGATCCAGGAGTGAACTAGACCAATACTGGAACATTGACAGGTGGCATGGAGCAAAGATCTAAGTGGAGTTAAATAGAGCAGCAGCTAACGAATTAACCTCGTCACCTGTGAAAGGAAACTCAGAAACACCCACCAGAGGAAGTCCATGGACAGAACCAGCTGAAGTACCATTCATGACCACAGGAGCGAGCCCAACAACAGAATTCACAACAGTTCTGCCCCTTGAGGAGGGGTCACCGAACCCTCACCAGAGCCCCCAGGCCGACCAGGATGAGCCAAATGAAAGGCACGAACCAGATCGGCAGCATGAACATCAGAGGCAAAAACCCAGGAATTATCTTCCTGACCATAACCCTTCCACTTGACCAGGTACTGGAGTTTCCGTCTCGAAACACGAGAATCCAAAATCTTGTCCACCACATACTCCAACTCCCCCTCAACTAACACCGGGGCAGGAGGATCAACGGATGGAACCACAGGCGCCACGTATCTCCGCAATAACGACCTATGGAACACATTATGGATGGCAAAAGAAGCAAGAAGGGCCAAACGAAATGACACAGGATTGATAACCTCAGAAATCTTATACGGACCAATGAAACGAGGCTTAAACTTAGGAGAGGAAACCTTCATAGGAACATAACGAGACGACAACCAAACCAAATCCCCAACACGAAGTCGGGGACCCACACAGCGCCGGCGGTTAGCGAAACGTTGAGCCTTCTCCTGGGACAATGTCAAATTGTCCACCACATGAGTCCAAATCTGCTGCAACCTATCCACCACAGTATCTACACCAGGACAGTCCGAAGACTCAACCTGCCCTGAAGAGAAACGAGGATGGAAACCAGAATTGCAGAAAAACGGCGAAACCAAAGTAGCCGAGCTGGCCCGATTATAAAGGGCGAACTCAGCCAACGGCAAAAAGGACACCCAATCATCCTGATCAGCAGAAACAAAGCATTTCAGATATGTTTCCAAAGTTTGATTAGTTTGTTCGGTTTGGCCATTTGTCTGAGGATGGAAAGCCGAGGAAAAAGACAAATCAATGCCTATCCTTGCACAAAAGGATCGCCAAAACCTTGAAACAAACTGGGAACCTCTGTCAGAAACGATGTTCTCCGGGATACCATGTAAACGAACCACATGCTGGAAAAATAATGGCACCAAATCAGAGGAGGAAGGCAATTTAGACAAAGGTACCAAATGGACCATCTTAGAAAAGTGATCACAAACCACCCAAATGACCGACATCTTTTGAGAGACGGGGAGATCCGAAATAAAATCCATAGAAATATGCGTCCAGGGCCTCTTCGGGACTGGCAAGGGCAAAAGCAACCCACTGGCATGAGAACAGCAGGGCTTAGCCCGAGCACAAGTCCCACAGGACTGCACAAAAGAACGCACATCCCGCGACAAAGACGGCCACCAGAAGGATCTAGCCACCAAATCTCTGGTACCAAAGATTCCAGGATGCCCAGCCAACACTGAACAATGAATCTCAGAGATAACTCTACTAGTCCATCTATCAGGGACAAACAGTTTCTCTGCTGGGCAACGGTCAGGTATATCAGCCTGAAATTTTTGCAGCACCCGCCGCAAATCAGGGGAGATGGCAGACAAAATTACCCCCTCTTTGAGAATACCCGCCGGCTCAGGAACACCCGGAGAGTCAGGCACAAACTCCTTGACAGGACATCAGCATTCACATTCTTAGAGCCCGGAAGGTACGAAACCACAAAATCAAGACGGGAGAAAAATAACGACCATTGAGCCTGTCTCGGATTCAACCGTTTGGCAGACTCAAGATAAGTCAAATTCTTGTGATCTGTCAAGACCACCACGCGATGCTTGGCTCCTTCCAGCCAATGACGCCACTCCTCGAATGCCCACTTCATGGCCAACAATTCACGATTACCAACATCATAGTTACGCTCAGCAGGCGAAAACTTTCTAGAAAAGAAAGCACATGGCTTCATCACCGAGCCATCAGAACTTCATTGCGACAAAACAGCCCCTGCTCCAATCTCAGAAGCATCAACCTCAACCTGAAACGGAAGCGAAACATCTGGCTGGCACAACACAGGGGCAGAAGAAAAACGACGCTTCAACTCCTGAAAAGCCTCTACAGCCGCAGAAGACCAATTGACCACATCAGCACCCTTCTTGGTCAAATCAGTCAACGGTTTAGCAACAGTAGAAAAATTAGCGATGAAGCGCCGATAAAAATTAGCAAAGCCCAGGAACTTTTGCAGGCTCTACACAGATGTCGGCTGAGTCCAATCGTAAATGGCCTGGACTTTAACAGGGTCCATCTCGATAGTAGAAGGGGAAAAAATGAACCCCAAAAATGAAACCTTCTGAACTCCAAAGAGACACTTTGACCCCTTCACAAACAAGGAATTCGCACAAAGGACCTGGAACACCATTCTGACCTGCTTCACATGAGACTCCCAATCATCCGAAAAGACCAAAATATCATCCAAATACACAATCATGAATTTATCCAGGTACTCTCGGAAGATGTCATGCATAAAGGACTGAAATACTGATGGAGCATTGGAAAGCCCGAATGGCATAACCAGGTACTCAAAATGGCCCTCGGGCGTATTAAATGCTGTTTTCCATTCATCGCCTTGTTTAATACGCACAAGATTATACGCCTCTCGAAGATCTATCTTGGTGAACCAACTAGCCCCTTTAATACGAGCAAACAAATCAGACAGCAACGGCAAAGGATACTGAAATTTGACTGTAATTTTATTAAGAAGGTGGTAATCAATACAAGGTCTCAAAGAACCATCCTTCTTGGCCACAAAAAAGAACCCTGCTCCTAACGGTGATGACGACGGGCGAATATGGCCTTTCTCCAAGGATTCCTTTATATAACTCCGCATAGCGGCGTGTTCTGGCACAGATAAATTGAACAATCGGCCCTTAGGAAACTTACTACCAGGAATCAAATTAATTGCACAATCGCAATCCCTATGAGGAGGTAGGGCACTGGCTTTGGGCTCATCAAATACATCCGGATAATCTGACAAAAACTCTGGAACTTCAGAAGGAGTGGAAGCCGAAATAGACAAAAATGGAACATCACCATGTACCCCCTGGCAACCCCAGCTGGACACAGACATAGATTTCCAGTCCAATACTGGATTATGAACCTGTAGCCATGGCAACCCCAAAACGACCACATCATGCAGATTATGCAACACCAGAAAACGGATATCCTCCTGATGTGCAGGAGCCATGCACATGGTCAATTGGGTCCAATACTGAGGCTTATTCTTGGCCAAAGGCGTAGCATCAATTCCTCTCAATGGAATAAGATGCTGCAAGGGCTCCAAGAAAAAACCACAGTGCCTAGCATACTCCAAGTCCATCAAATTCAGGGCAGCGCCTGAATCCACAAATGCCATAACAGAATAGGATGACAAAAAACAAATCAGAGAAACAGACAATAGAAATTTAGACTGTACCGTACCAATGGTGGCAGACCTAGCGAACCGCTTAGTGCGCTTAGGACAATCGGAGATAGCATGAGTGGATTCACCACAGTAAAAACACAGCCCATTCCGACATCTGTGTTCTTGCCGTTCAGCTCTGGTCAAAGTCCTATCACATTGCATAGGCTCAGGCCCATGCTCAGATAGTACCGCCAAATGGTGCACAGCTTTACGCTCACGCAAGCGTCGATCGATCTGAATGGCCAAGGACATAGGCTCATTCAGACCAGCAAGCATGGGAAACCCCACCATGACATCCTTAAGGGCTTTAGAGAGACCCTTTCTGAAGATTGCTGCCTGGGCACATTCATTCCACTGAGTGAGCACAGACCACTTTCTAAACTTCTGACAATATATCTCCGCTTCATCCTGACCCTGACACAGAGCCAGCAGGATTGTCTCTGCCTGATCCACTGAATTAGGTTCGTCATAAAGCAATCCAAGCACCAGGAAAAACGCATCAACATCACGCAATGCCGGATCTCCTGGCGCAAGGGAAAATGCCCAGTCTTGAGGGTCACCACGTAACAAAGAAATAATGATCTTTACTTGTTGAACAGGGACACCTGAGGAGCGAGGTTTCAAAGCAAGAAACAATTTACAATTATTTTTGAAATTCAAGAACTTAGATCTATCACCAAAAAACAAATCAGGAATAGGAATCCTAGGCTCTGACATCGGATTCTGAACCACAAAATCTTGAAGTTTTGTATCCTTGTAGTGAGATTATCCATCCAAGAGGACAGACCTTGAATGTCCATGTTTACACCAGTGTCCTGAACCACCCAGAGGTAAAGGGGAAAATTGAGACAAAACACACTGCAAAGAAAAAAAAATGGTCTCAGAACTTCTCTTATCCCTCTATTGAGATGCATTAGTACTTTTGGCCACCTGTACTGTTATGACCTGGTGGTCAGGACAATAATGGACCTGGTGGTAAGAGCACACGGAATGACCAGATAGTCACTGATAATAAAGGACGAGCTCTGGGACGTGGGAACTCTGCTGACCGCAATCCCTAAACCTATCAACCACACTAGAAATAGCCGTGGATTGCGCCTAACGCTCCCTATGCAACTCGGCACAGCCTAAGAAACTAGCTAGCCCTGAAGACAGAAAAATAAAGCCTACCTTGCCTCAGAGAAATTCCCCAAAGGAAAAGGCAGCCCCCCACATATAATGACTGTGAGTAAAGATGAAAATACAAACACAGAGATGAAATAGATTAAGCAAAGTGAGGCCCGACTTACTGAACAGACCGAGGATAGGAAAGGTTACTTTGCGGTCAGCACAAAAACCTACAAAAAGATCACACAGAGGGAGCAAAAAGACCCTCCGCACCGACTCACGGTGCGGAGGCGCTCCCTCTGCGTCCCAGAGCTTCCAGCAAGCAAGACAACAAATTAAATAGCAAGCTGGACAGAAAAATAGCAAACCAAAGAAATACAAGCTGGAACTTAGCTTCTGATGGGAAGACAGGTCACAAGAACGATCCAGGAGTGAACTAGACCAATACTGGAACATTGACAGGTGGCATGGAGCAAAGATCTAAGTGGAGTTAAATAGAGCAGCAGCTAACGAATTAACCTCGTCACCTGTGAAAGGAAACTCAGAAACACCCACCAGAGGAAGTCCATGGACAGAACCAGCCGAAGTACCATTCATGACCACAGGAGGGATCCCAACAACAGAATTCACAACAGCAACCGCTCTCCAGGGGCTCCAGGAATACAATGACGGAAGGAAGGTATCCTTCCGCACTGTATTCCTGCGCCGCTGTAAAAAATTAGTCCCTAGTATCACTTTTGGCATTGCTGTGTGAGAAATTTTTCCACGCAGCAATTGCCATAAAGTGAGACTTTCAGCTAAGGTAACCTCTCAGTGATGCACTGCAGGAGCCATTGTCTTCTGTCAGTGTGTCACTGAGGGTTTTATAGAGCAGTGACATCACCCGATGTCGCTGTTCTATAGGTGAGATCGTCATGGGACACTCGTTATTAATTGGACTACAACGGACAGGTAGTATACAGTTTATTACTTTACGTTTTTTGCAGGCACTGAAGTATGGTAAGTATGGTTAAATGAAGAATATTAAAATACTTTTTTCCTAATGTGTGCATGTTTAATTAACCCTTTATTACTATTGGATTAATAATGGATAGTCGTCTTATTGACGCCTCTCCGTTATTAACCCGGCTTAATGTAGCAAGGTGACATTAACCCCTTATTATCCCATATCCCACCGCTACATGGGAGTGGGAAGAGAGGGGTTAAGTGCCGGAATTGGGGCATCTTACAGATGCGCCATTTCTGGGGCAGCTGCGGACTCGCATTTGTAGCCGGGGGCCAATATCCATGGACCTTCTCTAGGCTAGGAATAACAGCCTGCAGCTGTCTGCGTAGCCTTTCTGGATATAAAATATAGGAGGACCCCACGTAATTTTTTTGGGGGGTTCCCATAGTTTTAATAGCCAGTAAAGGCTACGCAGACAGCTGCGGGCTGATATTCATAGCAGGCTACAAATATTGGCCCCCGGCCGTCGGCTTTCCCCCTCTGGCACAGAAAATTGTGCGGGAGCCCACGCCGTTTATTTCCGTTTTTTTTTAATTCAACGCTCATTAAGGAGTCTTTCACACTTGCGTCGGTACGGGTCCGTCGCTATGCGTCGGGCCAATGTACCGACGCACGTTGTGAAATTTGTTCATGACGTGGGCAGCGGATGCAGTTTTCCAATGCATCCGCTGCCCATTCTGAAGTCCGGGGAGGAGGGGGCGGAGTTTCGGCCCCACACGCGTGATAGAAAGTGGCAGATGCGACGGACAAAAAACCTCCACTTGAACATTTTTTCGTGCCAACGGTCTGACAAAACACGACGGATCCATTGTATCTCTCCATATATCTGGCTGCTTTCACACATCAGGTTTTTGTCGTCAGGCACAATCCGACGAGTTTTGAAAAAAATAGATCCGGTGGAAAAAATGGATCCGGCGGAAAAAACAGATCCGGTGGAAAAAACGGATCCGGTGGAAAAAAATGGATCCTGCGGAAAAAAGCGGATCCAGTGGAAAAAAGCAGATCCGGCAGAAAAAAACGGATCCTGCGGAAAAAACGTATCCGGTGGAAAAAATGGATCCGGTGGATAAAAAAGGATCCGGCGGAAAAATTGGATCCGGTGGATAAAAAAGGATCCTGCGAAAAAAACGGATGCGGCGGAAAAAAATGGATCTGGTGGAAAAAACGGATCCCGCGGAAAAAAACAGATCCGGTGGAAAAAACGGATCCGGTGGAAAAAACGGATCCTGCAGAAAAAAATGAATCCGTTTTTTTCAAAACTCGCCGGATTGTGCCTGACGGCAAAAACTTGATGTGTGAAAGCAGCCAGATATATGGATAGATACATCTATGTATCTATAGATATATCTATCTATAAATATATCTATAGATAGATATATCCATAGATATATAATAGAAAGGCTGATTTTCTAAGGCTACTTTCACACTTGCATTTTTAGCAATCCGTCGCAATCCATCGTTTTGGGAAAGAAAAGGATACTGCAAATGTGCTCGCAGGATGCGTTTTTTACCCATAGACTTGTATTAGCGACGGATCGCGATGGGTGGCCACACTTCGTGTCCGTCGTGCAATGGATCCATCGTGTTTTGGCAGACCGTCGGCACGAAAAAACTTTCAAGTGAACTTTTTTGTCCGTCGCGTCTGCCATTTTCTACCGCGCATGCACGCCCGAAACTCCACCCCCTCCTCCCCAGACTTCAGAATGGGCAGCGGATGCATTGAAAAACTGCACCCGCTGCCCACTGTTATGATACGGTGGTCTA
Source organism: Ranitomeya imitator (assembly GCF_032444005.1). Classification (NCBI taxonomy): domain Eukaryota; kingdom Metazoa; phylum Chordata; class Amphibia; order Anura; family Dendrobatidae; genus Ranitomeya; species Ranitomeya imitator. Next base: position 189,293,130 of record NC_091287.1, read on the forward strand.
GGAGCAACATGGAATGAGCTCTGAAGGAAGTGGTAACTGTACTGACCGCAGTTCCTAAGCTCAACACAACGTGGAATGCTCCTAACTCTCCCTAGGCATCTCGTCACAGCCTAAGAGCTAACTACCCCTAAAGAAAGAAGCAGGAAAGCTATCTTGCCTCAGAGAAAATCCCCAAAGGATAGATTAGCCCCCCACAAATAATGACTGTGAGTGGAGAGGGAAAAGACATACACAGAATGAAATCAGGATGAGCACAGGAGGCCAGTCTAGCTAAATAGATAGGACAGGATGGAATACTGTGATGGAATACTGTATAAAACACTACAAAAATCCACGCAGAGTTTACAAAAAAATTCTCCACACCTGACTAAAGGTGTGGAGGGCAAATCTGCCTCCCAGAGCTTCCAGCAAGACAGAATTAATTCACACTGATAAGCTGGACAAACATAGAAAGCACAGAATGGATAAGTCCACAATCTATGGACAAAAAAGAGCAAGCAAAAACTTAGCTTTGCTGAACTGGTCAGGATAACAGGGAACTCCAAAGAGATGAGAATCCAACCAGGAACCATTTACAAGTGGCACTGGCTGAAGGAAAAGCCAGGCCTAAATAGCCGAGCAGAAGAGACGATAAGTTGAGGCAGCTGAAGACAGCTAACTCCAAAGAGCAGCCATACCACTTGAAACAACAAGAGGGAGCCCAAGAGCAGAACTCACAAAAGTGCCACTTACAACCACCGGAGGGAGCCCAAGAGCGGAATTCACAACAGCCCACGTCGTGCACAAATTTCACAACGTGCGTCGGTATGTCGCCCGACACAGAGCGACGGACCCGTACCAACGCATGTGTGAAAGATTCCTTAATGAGCGTTGAATTAAAAAAAAAAAAGGAAACAATCGGCTTGGTTTCCCGCACAATTTTCTGCGCCAGAGGGGGAAAGCAGATGGCTAGGGGCCAATATTTGTAGCCTGCTATGAATATCAGCCCACAACTGTCTGGGTAGCCTTTACTGGCTATTAAAATAGGGGGACCCCCCAAAAAATGACTTGGGGTCCCCCTGTATTTTATAGCCAGAAAGGCTATGCAGACAGCTGCAGGCTGATATTCATAGCCTAGAGAGGGGCCATGGATATTGGCCCACCCCCCGGCTACAAATACCAGTCTGCAGCCGCCCCAAAAATGGCGCATCTGTAAGATGCGCCAATTCCGGCACTTAGCCCCTCTCTTCCCACTCCCATGTAGTGGTGGGATATGGGGTAATAAGGAGTTAACGTCACCTTGCTATTGTAAAGTGACATTAAGCCAGGTTAATAACCGAGAGGCGTCAATAAGATGCCTATCCATTATTAATCCAATAGAAGGAAAGGGTTAATAAAGCACGCACACATTAGGAAAAAAGTATTTTAATATTCTTCATTTAACCATACTTACCATACTTCAGTACCTGCAAAAAATGTAAAATAATAAACCGTATACTACCTGTCCGCCGTAGTCCAATTAATAACGAGTGTCCCACGATGCTCTCCCCTATAGAACAGCGACATCGGGTGATGTCACTGCTCTATAAGACCCTCAGTAACACACTGACAGGAGACAATGGCTCCTGCAGTGCATCACTGAGAAGTTACCTTAGGACAAAGTCTCACTTTATGGCAATTGCTGCGTGGGAAAATTTCTCACACAGCAATGCCAAAAGTGAGACTAGGGACTATTTGTTTACAGCGGCGGAGGAATACAGTGCGGAAGGATACCTTCCTTCCGTCATTGTATTCCTGGAGCTCCTGGAGAGCGGTCGCATCAGCTGATGCTGCCGTTCTCCATGGGAGATCGTCGTGTGACACTCGAGGATTTCTGCGGACTAGGGAGTATATTGGTTGTTTGTTATTTTAATCTTTTTTACAGATGACACTGGCTTCAGGGAAAAAAGTGACAAGTAATGGTGAGTAGGATTGAGCGAAACGGATCGGACAAATTCAAAAATCGCCAACTTTCTGCAGAGTCGACTTTCGTGAAACCCGACCCAATCCTAGTGTGGGATCAGCTTCGAGGTCGGTTATCTTCAACGCCAAAGTCGCGTTTCGTATGATGCTTTCAGCGCCATTTTTCAGCCAACGAAGGAGGACGCAGAGTGTGGGCAGCGTGATGACATAGGTCTCGGTGCCCACAATATTAGAGAGGGGCATGATATTGATTGACTTGCCTTCTGCGGCGTCACAGGGGCTATAAATGGGCATGCATGCCGACCGCCATCTTACTTCTGCCGATCGTAGCATAGGGAGAGGTTGCCGCAGCTGCATCAGAAGAAAGGATATAGTTAGGGAGGGAAGATTAAGCCCCGAAACTGCTTGTGCTGTAGTGATTTCCACTGTCCAACACCACCATTTGTTTGCAGGGACAGTGGAGTTGATATTTTTGTGCATCAGCTCTGTAGCTTATTAGGCTGCCTTATAAGGCTCCCTGATAGCTGCATTGCTGTTTGTACGCCGCTGTGCAAACCAACTGCTTTTTAAAAAGCAAAAATCCTGTTGCTTCTTTCTGCACAGTTATCTTGTCTATTTGTCCACACTTTTGTGTGCAGCAGTCCTTTTTAGTGCTGCCATACTTGTCCTGAGATCATTGTAGGGAGATTGAAATTGTACTGCAGTCCTTGTATTTTTTCATATATTTTCCAGCCACGTTCTGCCACTTACATTTTGTAGTGTTATACACTGGGCCTGAGTTTTGGTTCAGTCTCCCCAAAAAAGGGAGATTTAAATTCTCAACAAGTTTATATACACCTTCTACCTTGTTTTACAGTACCATATAACGGTTGTTATTTTGGTTAGATTTTCCCAAAAATTAGGAAGTCTGGTGGAAGAGGCCGTGGGCGGTCGTTGCCAGCTGATAATGATGGTGGTGGTGGTGGAGCATCTGGTGGTAGTGGGAAAAGCAAAATTGCACCTAAGGCTCGAGGTGTTGAGCCAGCGTCATCGTCTGGCTACACAAGGCCTCGAAGGCTCCCTTATCTTGGAGTAGGAAAACGGCTTTTAAAGCCAGAGCAGCAGGAAAAAGTTTTGGCTTTCCTTGCTAACTCAGCCTCTAACTCTTTTGCCTCCTTTTCAGAAAGTTCCAAATATAAAAGCAGCGAGTTGTCAGTCGATGATCCCGGTCAGGAACAAGTCGCTTCCTTGTGTCCTTCACCCAAACCAAAAGTGAAGGATGCGGCAGGCGACACTACAGTTTACTCCATGTAGCTCTTTACATATACCGTGCCTGGGTTAGAAAGGGAAATTGTTAACAGTCCATTACAAAATGAATCGGACATGGAGTGCACTGATGCACTGCCACAGCATTGCCCTCGCAGTGTACTGACCCAGAATCTGACCCTGATGAGACTATGGTGCCCCGTCCCGAACGCTATAGCACCTTACACGGTGACACAGAGGAAGGTGCACATGACATTGAAGAAGAGGTGATAGATGACCCAGTTGTTGACCCAGATTGGCAGCCATTGGGGGAAGAGGGTGCCGCTGCCAGTAGCTCAGAAGCGGAGAAGGATGATCCGCAGCAGCCATCTACATTGCAACAGCTTTCATCTGGCAGGCCCGTATCTGGCCAAAAACGTTTGTCAAAAACAAAAACAGTTTTAGGACAGCGTGGCCATCTGGTGAAAGTAGCACAGCGTGCAATGCCTGAAAAGGTATTCCATAGTAGGAAGAGTGCAGTGTGGGAATTTTTTAACTAAGATCCGAATGATCAGTGCAAAGCTATCTGTAAGAAATGCTCAAAGACATTAAGCAGAGGGAAGAATCTCCAAAATTTAAATACAACGTGCATGCTTAGACATTTAACCAGCATGAACTTGCAAGCCTGGACTAACTACCAAACGTTCCATGCCGTTGGTGCACCTGCTCAGAATGAAGGTAGTCAGCAACGCTACATTGTTTCCCTCACTCTAAGCCCACCGGTTAGGACACCACCAGCAGCAAATGTGGAGGTATCGTCGCAAGGCCAAAGCAGTCAGGGAATCACAAGGTTCTTGGTAGGAAACACTGTATGTAGGCCAACACCAAGAATACCATCACCAACCCTCTCTCAATCTGCCATGTCCACCACCACCCCTGCTAGTTCCACCATAGGCAGCTCTCCAGTCCAGCTCACCCTACAAGAGACTCTCGTTAGAAAAACAAAGTACTCATCCTCTCATCCGCATACACAGGGTTTGAACGCCCACATTGCTAGACTAATCTCATTAGAGATGATGCCCTACCGGTTGGTTGAAAGCAAAGCTTTCAAAGCCCTGATGGCCTACGCAGTACCACGCTTTGATCTAACAAGTCGACACTTCTTTGCAAGAAAAGCCATCCCAGCCCTCCACCAGCATGTCAAGGACCGCATTGTCCATGCACTGAGGCAATCAGTCAGTAAAAAGGCGCACCTCACAACAGAAGCATGGACCAGTAGGCATGGCCAGGGACGTTATGTGTCCATCATGGCACACTGGGTTAATGTGGTGGATGCAGGGTCCACAGGGTAAAGCCATAGTGGGACAGTTCTGCCTAGCCCACGATCTAGGAAACAGTTGGCTGTAGGCATTCGCCACCCCTCCTCCTCCTCCTCCTCCTCCAGAAGCGAAAGCTCGTTGTTGCACACGAGGTGTCCCATTATAGAACAGGTAGTGGTAAGCGTCAGCAGGCTGTGTTATAAATGAAGCGTTTTGGTGACAACAGACGCACCGTGGAATTACTGGCCGAGTACTTGCAGCAAGAAACTCCGTCATGGCTGGGCAGTGTACATCTTGAGGCAGGCAAGGTAGTCAGTGATAACAGAAGAAATTTTATGGCTGCCATAGCCCTTTCAGAACAGAAACACATACCTTGTCTGGCTCACACCTTGAACCTGGTGGTGCAGTGCTTCCTGAAAAATTATCCGGGGTTACCAGCCCTGCTCCTGAAGGTGCGAAGACTTTGCTCGCACATCTGCTGGTCGCCCGTACATTCCAGCCATATGCTGAACCTTCCCCAGCACCACCTAATAATCGACGTTGCAACAAGGTGGAACTCCACACTGCACATGCTTCAGAGGCTGTGCGAACAGAGGCGTGCTGTAATTTATTTGTGGGAGGATACACATACACAGGCAGGCAGTTGGATGGCAGACATGGAGTTGTCTGGTGTGCAGTGGTCGAAGCTACAAGACCTCTGTCAAGTCCTTCAGTGTTTTGAGGAATGCACATGGCTGGTAAGTGCAGACGATGCCACCATAAGCATGAGCATCCCACTAATGCGTCTGCTGATGGAAAGTTTGACGCACATTAAGGAGCAGGCGTCTGCAGCCGAGGAGGAGGGAAGCCTTGATGACAGTCAGCCATTGTCTGCTCAGGGAACTCTCCTTGATGAGGTGGCGGATGAAGCGGAGGAGTAGGATGATGGGGATGAATATTTATGGGAGGAGGATGCTTCTCAGGGGGCAATAGAAACTGTTGGCGTTGCAAGGTCAGGTACAGGGTTTTTGCGGGACACAAGTAATGTTGATTTGCAAGAAAGTGCTCCTCAACCCAGCACAAGCAAGGAATTGACACCTGGAACATTGGCCCACATGGCTGAGTATGCCTTGCGTATCCTAAAAAGGGACCCCCACATTATCAAAATGATGACTGATGACTAGTGTTGAGCGATACCGTCCGATACTTGAATGTATCGGTATCGGATAGTGTCGGCCGATACCCGAAAAATATCGGATATCGCCGATACCGATATCCGATACCAATACAAGTCAATGGGACATCAAGTATCGGAAGGTATTCTCATGGTTCCCAGGGTCTGAAGGAGAGGAAACTCTCCTTCAGGCCCTGGGATCCATAGGGATGTGTAAAATAAAGAATTAAAATAAAAAATATTGATATGCTCACCTCTCCAGCGGCCCCTGGACTTCACGCTGGTAACCGGCCGGCTTCTTTGTTTAAAATGAGCGCCTTCAGGACCTGCGAATGACGTCACGGCTTCTGATTGGTCGCGTGCCGCCCATGTGACCACAAAAGTATCGGATCTCGGTATCGGAATTCCGATACCGCAAGTATCCGCCGATACCCGATACTTGCGGTATCGGAATGCTCAACACTACTGATGACGATTACTGGTTGGCCTGCCTCCTGGATCCATGATATAAAGGAAAATTACAAAATATCATGCCACATGAGAACCTTGAGCAAATATTGGCTACCAAACAAGCAACTCTTGTAGACTGTTTGGTTCAGGCATTCCCAGCACACAGCGGCGTGATGGTTCTCACACGTGCTGTAGGGGGAAACATGGCAGAGGTGTTAGAGGGGCACAAATCTGAAGTGGCGTTGGACAGAGGGGTTTTATGACCAGTTTGTGGAGTGATTTCACAATGACCGCAGACACGACAGGTACTGCTGCATCATAGTAACATAGTAACATAGTAACATAGTTAGTAAGGCCGAAAAAAGACATTTGTCCATCCAGTTCAGCCTATATTCCATCATAATAAATCCCCAGATCTACGTCCTTCTACAGAACCTAATAATTGTATGATACAATATTGTTCTGCTCCAGGAAGACATCCAGGCCTCTCTTGAACCCCTCGACTGAGTTCGCCATCACCACCTCCTCAGGCAAGCAATTCCAGATTCTCATTGCCCTAACAGTAAAGTATCCTCGTCTATGTTGGTGGAAAACCTTCTCTCCTCCAGACGCAAAGAATGCCCCCTTGTGCCCGTCACCTTCCATGGTATAAACAGATCCTCAGCGAGATATTTGTATTGTCCCCTTATATACTTATACATGGTTATTAGATCGCCCCTCAGTCGTCTTTTTTCTAGACTAAATAATCCTAATTTCGCTAATCTATCTGGGTATTGTAGTTCTCCCATCCCCTTTATTAATTTTGTTGCCCTCCTTTGTACTCTCTCTAGTTCCATTATATCCTTCCTGAGCACCGGTGCCCAAAACTGGACACAGTACTCCATGTGCGGTCTAACTAGGGATTTGTACAGAGGCAGTATAATGCTCTCATCATGTGTATCCAGACCTCTTTTAATGCACCCCATGATCCTGTTTGCCTTGGCAGCTGCTGCCTGGCACTGGCTGCTCCAGGTAAGTTTATCATTAACTAGGATCCCCAAGTCCTTCTCCCTGTCAGATTTACCCAGTGGTTTCCCGTTCAGTGTGTAATGGTGATATTGATTCCTTCTTCCCATGTGTATAACCTTACATTTATCATTGTTAAACCTCATCTGCCACCTTTCAGCCCAAGTTTCCAACTTATCCAGATCCATCTGTAGCAGAATACTATCTTCTCTTGTATTAACTGCTTTACATAGTTTTGTATCATCTGCAAATATCGATATTTTACTGTGTAAACCTTCTACCAGATCATTAATGAATATGTTGAAGAGAACAGGTCCCAATACCGACCCCTGCGGTACCCCACTGGTCACAGCGACCCAGTTAGAGACTATACCATTTATAACCACCCTCTGCTTTCTATCACTAAGCCAGTTACTAACCCATTTACACACATTTTCCCCCAGACCAAGCATTCTCATTTTGTGTACCAAACTCTTGTGCGGCACGGTATTAAACGCTTTGGAAAAATCGAGATATACCACGTCCAATGACTCACCGTGGTCCAGCCTATAGCTTACCTCTTCATAAAAACTGATTAGATTGGTTTGACAGGAGCGATTTCTCATAAACCCATGCTGATATGGAGTTAAACAGTTATTCTCATTGAGATAATCCCTCAGAAACCCTTCAAATATTTTACCAACAATAGAGGTTAGACTTACTGGCCTATAATTTCCAGGTTCACTTTTAGAGCCCTTTTTGAATATTGGCACCACATTTGCTATGCGCCAGTCCTGCGGAACAGACCCCGTTGCTATAGAGTCCCTAAAAATAAGAAATAATGGTTTATCTATTACATTACTTAGTTCTCTTAGTACTCTATTTTAATCTTATTTAGCCGGTTTCGCACCTCTTCTTGGGTTAGATTGGTGACCCTTAATATAGGGTTTTCATTGTTTCTTGGGATTTCACCTAGCATTTCATTTTCCACCGTGAATACCGTGGAGAAGAAGGTGTTTAATATGTTAGCTTTTTCCTCGTCATCTACAACCATTCTTTCCTCACTATTTTTTAAGGGGCCTACATTTTCAGTTTTTATTCTTTTACTATTGATATAGTTGAAGAACAGTTTGAGATTAGTTTTACTCACCTTAGCAATGTGCTTCTCTGTTTCCTTTTTGGCAGCTTTAATTAGTTTTTTAGATAAAGTATTTTTCTCCCTATAGTTTTTTAGAGTTTCAATGGTGCCATCCTGCTTTAGTAGTGCAAATGCTTTCTTTTTACTGCTAATTGCCTGTCTTACTTCTTTGTTTAGCCACATTGGGTTTTTCCTATTTCTAGTCCTTTTATTCCCACAAGGTATAAACCGCTTACAGTGCCTATTTAGGATGTTCTTAAACATTTTCCATTAATTATCTGTTTTCTTATTTCTGAGGATATTGTCCCAGTCTACCAGATTAAGGGCATCTCTAAGCTGGTCAAACTTTGCCTTCTTAAAGTTCAGTGTTTTTGTGACTCCCTGAGGATTTTGTTTTGTTCCAATCTCCTCGCTGTGGATTGTTTTAGAAATGTTCTTACCTCTCTTCTGAGTATGTTTTCCTGGGTCTTCTTTGTTCGAGTCTAATGTTTTTCTTCCCGTCCCCTCTTCTTCTAGTTTAACGCCCTCCTGATGAGTGTAGCGAGTCTTCTGGCGAATGTGTGTTTCCCAGGTTTGTTGAGGTGTAGTCCGTCTCTGGCGAGGAGTCCATCGTACAAGTAATTCACACCGAATCCTTGTTGTCTGCATCATCGTCTTAGCCAGTTGTTCGCATCAAGGATCCTGTTCCATCTCCTGGTGCCATGCCCGTCTACTGGAAGGATAGAAGAAAAAACTACCTGTGCATCCAGTTCCTTTACTTTCTTCCCCAACTCTTCAAAGTCCTTGCAGATTGTCGGTAGGTCCTTCCTTGCCATGTCATTGGTGCCAACATGTATCAGAAGAAATGTGTGGACGTCCTTGGAGCTGAAGAGCTTTGGTATCCTATCGGTCACATCCTTGATCATCGCACCTGGAAGGCAGCATACTTCTCTTGCGGTTATGTCCGGTCTGCAGATGACTGCTTCTGTGCCTCTCAGTAGTGAGTCTCCCACCACCACTCTTCGTTGCTTCTTGGCTATATTTTTTGCTGTCACTTGTTGCTGTGTGCCCTTTTCTTTTTTGCTTGCTGGTATTGCTTCATCCTTAGGTGTGCCATCTTCATCCTCTACAAAGATTTGATATCGGTTCTTCAGTTGTGTGGTTGGTGATTTCTCCATGGTCTTCTTGCTTCTTTTGGTCACATTCTTCCACTCATCTGCTTTTGGAGGTTCTCTGACACTTTTTTCACCTTCTGTGACCAGTAGAGATGCTTCTGTTCTGTCTAGGAAGTCTTCATTCTCTTTGATGAGTTTCAAAGTTGCTATTCTTTCTTCCAGACCCCGCACCTTTTCTTCTAAAAGGGCCACTAGTCTACACTTCTAACAGGTGAAATTGGATTCTTCTTCTGGTCGATCTGTGAACATATAGCACATGCTGCAGCTCACTATGTAGGTTGTCACATCTGCCATGTTGCTCCTAGATCCTGCTGACTTGCTGTGTGTTTTCCTTCTTGTGTAATCTACTCTGCCAAGCTTTCTTGCAATAATGTCCTACGGGCAAAAATTTGGTGATGCTTTCCAAGCAGCTGGTCCCGGCTGTACCCAACGATCTTCTTGCTGAGGGAGACGCTTCGCATTTCCCAGAAGGCACCTGGAATATGCAAATTAAAGTGACAGGAGATAGCATTTGTCCAGTATGGTTACGAACTATTTTTCCTCCCTTATCGATGTTCTTCCCTCACAGGTCATTCCCCTTTGATTACTAGGTATCTAAAATAGACACCTGACCTGAATTGGCAGAATATGCATTACAGAAGCTCACTTGCCCTGCTGCTAGTGTGCTATCAGAAAGAGTCTTCAGTGTTGCTGGTTCAATACTGACCGAAAAAACGACACGTCTGGCTACCCGAAATGTTGATGATCTAACCTTCATTAAAATGAACCAATCATGAATTTCAAATAATTTTGCCCCACCTTCCCCTGCTGAAACGTAGCATGCCTGAAAAATGTCTTGCTTTTTGCCTCCTCTTACTGACTGCTTCAATTCCTCCATTTGCAGCTGCTGAATGTCCACCATAGGCCATTTTTATACCTCCCTAAATGGGCCGACTCCCCCCACAGGGCCATGGTCACCACTTGCGCAAGCACCCGTGCGAGTGCCGTTTGCCTGGACAGGTGGGTGCGCCCACTCTTGGGCGACGGCACTGGCACAAGGTCCCTCATAGTACAATGAAATGTCTCTGACGGTGCTGGTGCACAACCAACGTCAGACACACCGTCGTAATATGAGGGGCCCTGTGCCAGTACTGACGCGCACGAGAGAGTGTTCCCCCCCAGCTCGAACAGTGCTCTACCACTTGCTATACTTACCTCTCCCTGCTCCACCACTGTGTAGTCTGTGCTGTTAAATCCTTCAATTGCACTGCCAATACAAATTTGTTGAAATGATAGATGATAGTTAAAATATACAGGGACCCTGGCCTCCATTTAGACCAGTTAATACTTTGTGCCAACTACCACTGTCTGCTACTCAGCAGAGGAGCCCACCCCTGTACCTAGCTATGCCACCTGTTTATTTATGAACAATTTTTTGGTAGACAAATTTAGCCCACTTTATTATTTGGGCCTACTAACTGTGCCAGCCACTCATTACAGTTGTCCTCCGCTGAACAAAGCAATGCTGCCAGTTTAGTCCTATTACCAATTATGAACTGCATTTAGCCTACTTACTGATTTGGGCCTAGTAACTGTGTCAGCCACTCCTTACAGTTGTCCTCCGCTGAACAAAGCAATGTCGCCTGTTTAGTCCTGTTAGCTATTTTTAACTGCATTTAGCCTACTTACTTTTTTGGGCCTGCTAACTGTGTCAGCCTCTCATTACAGTTGTAATCCGCTGAACAAAGCAATGCCGCCTTTTTAGTCCTGTTACCAATTTTGAACTGCATTTAGCCTACTTACTTATTTGGGCCTAGTAACTGTGTCAGCCACTCCTTACAATTGTCCTCCGCTGAACAAAGCAATGCTGCCAGTTTAGTCCTTTTACCAATTTTGAACTGCATTTAGCCTACTTACTTATTTGGGCCTAGTAACTGTGTCAGCCACTCCTTACAGTTGTCCTCCGCTGAACACAGCAATGCCGCCAGTTAAGTCCTGTTAGCAATTTTGAACTGCATTTAGCCTACTTACTTTTTGGGCCTACTAACTGTGTCAGCCTCCATTACAGTTGTCCTCCGCTGAACAAAGCAATGCTGCCAGTTTAGTCCTGTTAGCAATTTTGAACTGCATTTAGCCTACTTACTTTTTTGGGCCTACTAACTGTGTCAGCCTCTCATTACAGTTGTCCTCCGCTGAACAAAGCAATGCCGCCTGTGTACTCCTGTTACCAATTTTGAACTGCATTTAACCTACTTTATTATTTGGGCCTATATCTGTGTTTCCTCCTCATCCTGCCCATTGCCAAGCCACTGCTAGATGAGTCTGCTGGTACATTGACCTAGACCACTACATTCCCTTTGCACTCTACACAGCCAGAATTTGACCCTGCTAAAAGTCAGGTTCCCCTTCCTGCATACTATACCACCTTACACGGGGACAAAGAGGAAGGTGCAGATGAAAGTGCAGGTTCCTTCATCAGGTGGGGGGGGGGCATACTCGTTGGCACTGGCACAGGGCCCTTCATAGTAAGCAAAAGTATCTCTGGTAGTGGGAGGCGCCACCCGCCTTCAAACACACCGCCATACTATGAGGGGCCCCGTGCCAGTGCCAACTAGTGGGCCCCCCTGCTTGGTCAGGATAACAGCACTTGCAAAGTTAAAATACTTACCTCTGCCTGCTCCACCGCCGTGACGTATTCCGCGTTTCCTGGGCCCACGAAAATCTTGAGCCAGCCCTACCCCCACACAACTTTAGCCAAATGAGCCCCTGTTTTCAATGCCTAACTATTATTATAAAGTAAATTAAGATTGACAAGCTTAAGAAATAAAAATTGATGTTTTTGGCATTAAAATGGGCACTGTAGGTGTTTTCCTGTCCTCCACTCACTGCCGACTTTGATTCCCCATCGACTTGCATTGGGTTTCGTGTTTCGGTCGGCCCCCGACTTTTCGCAATAATCGGCCGATTTCACCCGACCCAACTATTGACAAAAAAAAGTAAAAGTCGCTCAACTCTAATGGTGAGTATGTACTCTATGTTATTTGTACTGTATGTCTGTATGTATGTATTGTATGTAATGTATGAATATATTGTATGTAGTATGTTTGTAGTATGTATGTATGTAGTATGTATGTATGTATGCATGTAGTATGTAGTATGTATGTAGTATGTATGTAGTGTGTAGGTAGCATGTATGTTGTATGTAGTATGTATTATGTATGTAGTATGTATGTAGTATGTTGTATGAAGTATGTATGTAGTATGTATGTAGTATGTATGTAGTATGTATGTAGTATGTTGTATGTAGTATGTATGTAGTATGTATGTAGTATGTATGTAGTATGTATGTAGTATGTATGTAGTATGTTGTATGTAGTATGTATGTAGTATGTATGTTGTATGTATGTAGTATGTATGTAGTATGAAGTATGTATGTAGCATATTTTCTTTTTTACATTCAACACATTAGCCGGATGATGGGACTACTACTGTCCCATCATTGGCTAATGTTTCAATCACTGTTACTGTTGCAGGCATCATCCGATGGGACTTGCAGTCCCATCGGACGAAGCCTGCACAGACCCCTGGCAGGCCGCACAGCCCCGGCAGGCCGCACAGAGCCCCGGCAAGCCCGCACAGAGCCCCGGCAGGCCGCAAAGAGCCCCGGCAGCCCGCACAGAGCACCGGCAGGCCGCACAGAGCCCCGGCAGCCCGCACAGAGCCCCGGCAGGCCGCACAGAGCTCTGGCAGGCACGCACAGAGCCCCGGCAGGCCGCACAGAGCCCCGGCAGCCTGAACAGAGCCCCGACAGGCCACACAGAGCCCCGGCAGGCATGGACAGAGCACCGGCAGGCCGCACAGAGCCCCGGCAGGCATGCACAGAGCCCCGGCAGACCACACAGAGCCCTTGGCAGCCCGCACAGAGCCCCCGGCAGCCCGCACAGAGCCCCAGCAGGCACGCACAGACCCCTCACGGTCACGCACATACCCTGCCCGCACACACACATGCAGTCTACGCACACGCACCGCCCACACTCCATTATAGTGCATCATTGCACTATGGAAACTTCCGATTCCGGTATCCGATATCGCAAAAATATCGGAGCTCAGTATCGACTTGTAGTTCCATCGGACGATGCCTGCACAGACCCCTGGCAGGCCGTACAGAACACCGGCAGGCCACACAGAGTCCCGACAAGCCCGCACGGAGCCCTGGCAGGCCGCACAGAGCCCCGGCAGGCCCACACAGAGCAACGACAGGCCACACAGAGCTTTGGCAGGCCGCACAGAGCCTCGGCAGGCAAGCACAGAGCCCCGGCAGGCCCGCACAGAGCACCGGCAGGCTGCACAGAGCCCTGGCAGCCCGCACAGAGCCCCGGCAGGCTGCACAGAGCCCCGACAGGCCCGCACAGAGCACCGGCAGCCCGCACAGAGCCCCGGCAGGCCACACAGAGCCCTGGCAGGCACGCACAGAGCCCCGGCAGGCCGTACAGAGCCCCGGCAGGCACGCACAGAGCCCCGGCAGCCCACACAGAGCCCCAGGCAGCCCGCACAGAGCCTGGGTCATGATCAAGCACAGACCCCGCCTGCACACACACATGCAGTCTACGCCCCCGCACCGCCCACACTCCATCATAGTGCATCATTGCACTATGGAAACTTCCAATTCCGGTATCCGATATCGCAAAAATATCGGAACTCAGTATCGGAATTCCGATATAGTGAATATCGGCCGATTCCCGATATTTGCAGTATCGGAATGCTCAACACTAGTGGCTACAGGATACACGTCTATTGTCTTCCCAGCCGGACCGTCTACAACATGAAATTATGAATTATGAAAGGATCGTCCGAGGTACAGGCTCATAAAAAATATCCTCATAGCCCTGATGAAATTGCGCATCTGACTGTGCAACTCCCGAGTCCATGAGAGTTTTGGAACGTGAGAAATAGAGGTCAGCCTCCCACAGCGATTGAATGGGTCCAGGTTTGATCCCTGTATAACCGGCAGAACAAACCACATGCACTGGTACCGCCCATGTACTGATCCGATCATCCTGAGAGAAGTTATTCCATTTATTAGATATTGGGAATAGATTCTGCAGGGAAGCTGGAGGGTGGGGATTGTTAGCCCACCCAGATACAGGGGGAGGGACACAGAAGGTGTAAGAGCTGAGGACACATGGAGAGTGCAGACACACATGAGAAGATGATGATGAAGTAAGGAACAGGGCATGCCAGCCAGAGGGGATCAAGCACATGTTTTCTGGGGGCTGCCCGGCACTAGAAGTCTTGTACCTTTGGAACGCAGAGCTCCCTGGCCTCCACAAGTGACCTTCAACCTGGTAAATTGACCTCTAGCTTTATACCTCTAAGCCTTGTACTATTATTGTTATATTTTACTCTGACTGTAACTCTTGGTATATTTTTTCTGTATATTTCTTTTAATTATCTAGTGCGCCCTTAAGCCCATTAAACTATAAATTAATTTTGGGATGATCCTTTTATTCTGATTGCGAATCTTAACATACCCGGCGTGGGTAACAGGGCAGTCTCCCCGCTGGCCATTTGCTCTAGGTGCAGTTCCCTTATTGGCCTGAGAGACAAAGGGGGTGCCGGAGAGCTGTGCCTGTGTAGTTACGTGACGGATTGGTGACGTGGGAGGAACCAGTGTCCTTCACAGTGGTGGCAGCTTTGGGAGGCAGAGTGTGCAGAATGCAGTGAAGCAGCGGAGAGGGCATAGAAAGCAGCGGAGGCAGAGCGTTCAGAACGCCGTGAAGCAGCGGAGCGGGCAGAGAAAGCAGAAGAGTGGGCAGCGGAGCAAGCAGCTGCAGAGAGAGCAGTGGAGCGCCAGCACCGACTGGCGATGGCTCAACACGGCCTCCCGCTGGACGCCCTAACACCACCAGAGTCCAAAGCTTCCAAAGTCCAGGCCGAGGACTTCCCTCTGCTTGAGAAGGATGGAGACCTGGATTCTTTCCTGCTGGCCTTTGAGAGGACCTGCCTCCAACCCCACCTGGCCCCGGATCAGTGGGCAAGATACCTGACCCCCCATTTGAGGGGTAAGTCCCTGGAAGTTTTGGGGGACTTTCCTGCCGGGCTGGAGCAGGACTGCAACAGCATCAAGCGGACCCTGATCCAGCACTACAACCTCACCCTGGAGTCCTACCGCAAGAAGTTCTGAAGCCTGCAGCAGGGCCCAAAGGACACCTGGACTGATCACATGCAGATGTTGCTGAGAGCTTTCAGAGCACTGGACCTTGGGTCTAGCACTCGCCAGGAGGTCCAGGAACTGTTCATCACAGAGCAGTTCTTGTGGAACTGCCAAGAGGATCTCCAGCAGTTCCTCCATGACCGGAAACCGAAGAGGGCCTCTGCTACAGCCGCCCTGTCAGACGAGTATGCCAATAACAGGGTGCCTGAGCCGAAAAAGCCTGCCAGCAGCACCTGGAGAGAGGGTAAGCCCAATCCTGCCCCTGTTTCCCCAGCCCCCAGAGTACAAGGGGTGCACCCCCCAGCTGCCCTCTCCAGGCCAGGTGCAGAACCCAGATGTTGTCATCAGTGCAATCAGCTGGGACACTTCAAGGCTGCGTCATAAGGCCCCATCCCTGTCCCAGCAACCATCCACTGTTTTATGTGTGGGAGGGGGTGGTGGGAGGTCCCTGGATAATTATCAACCCGTCACCATCGGCCGCACAGCGGTCATGGGACAGCCTGTCGCCAAGGTGTTTTTGGGCTGGGGCACCGGGAGGGGAATGAGGGGAGGTGGGAGTATCGCCAAATATTCCTGCCAAAGTGTTACTTGGGACCGATTTGGGGCGGCTAGTGTGTCAGTATGTGGCCACTGAACCCCAAAGTTTGGCTCCCCAAGAATGTCATGACTCTACTGTGAATGCCGGTGTTGCTGTGTTGAATGTGCTTCCAACAGTGGAGGAGGGAGTGAAACCTGAGGGTAATCCATGCACTGACCCAACACACACAGGGCTCACGGTGAGGACAGGTGAGGAGACTGTAGGGGAGAGCTCAGAGGTGGAGGGAGGGGCTGCTATGGGCAGTGTAGGGCCCTTAAGTGAATCCAGCCTGCTGAGTCTAGGGCCTCTGCAGGAAGAGGTACAGGCCATTTGGGGAGGGGGTGTCCCGGGAGAGGAACCACCAGGTAAGACCCCAGGGCAGGAGTTCCCCACATCCGGGATGTCAGGAGGCCAGGGAAGTCAGCCTGACCTGGCGACTTGGTCAGGAGCTGAGGGGAAGCAGGCGCTACCAATGGGCACAGCGGTCGTGGCCACTGTCACCAGGAGTGGGAGCGCTGGAGCCCAAGGAGCCTCGCAGAGGTCCGACGGCTTCCCCCTCTCCGACCAAGTGGCAGCCAAGTCAGACAGCGGCCAGGAAACAGATCCAGGGGAGCTGACAGCGGATGTGGCAGTGTCGTCCATTCTTGCCACATCGAGTCAGGGATTTCAGGCAGCGTTGGAAGCTGATGCTAGCCTGAAAGCTCTCAAGGAGCAGGCAGCAAAGCCTCCCGGTGAGTCAGACCGCGAGCAGGTGGTCTGGGACCAGGGACGGCTGTATCGGGTAACGGTCCAGCAGGGTTCACTGGAGGTGTGGCCCAGGGACCGACAGTTAGTGGTATCCTATCCATTCAGGGTGGAATTGTTGCGGATAGCACATGAGATTCCCATGGCCAGACACCTAGGGATCGCTAAAACCATGGCCAGGCTAGCACAGCATTTCTACTGGCCTGGAATGAGGACTGAGGTAATTGCCTACTGCCGTTCGTGTGACACCTGTCAGAGTGTGGGGAAGGTGGGGCGGCGCCCCAAAGCCCCACTGGTAACTCTGCCCATCATTGAGGAGCCCTTCTCTAGGGTGGCTGTGGATCTCATTGGACCTCTGTCCACTCCCAGCCGCTCCAGAAAATACTTCATATTAACGGTAGTAGACTATGCCACCCGGTACCCGGAGGCAGTAGCTTTGTCGTCCATTCGGGCGGACAAAGTAGCCACTGCCTTACTGGAGATCTTCTCCAGAGTGGGGTTTCCTCAGGAAATGCTCATCGACTGAGGGACCCAGTTCATGTCACGGCTGATGGAGTCTCTCTGTAAGCAGATACAGGTGCAACATCTAGTAGTCAGTCCGTATCACCCACAGACCAATGGCCTGTGTAAGCGGTTCAATGGCACCTTAAAGCAGATGCTTAAGATGTTGGTCGACTCCCACGGGAGAGACTGGGAATAGTATCTCCCACACCTTCTATTTGCCTACCGGGAGGTTCCACAGGCCTAAATGGGGTTCTCCCCCTTTGAGCTCCTGTATGGGCGACATGTATGGGGGCCCCTTGCTCTGGTGAAGGAAGCATGGGAAGGAGATTTGGCCACCCCTGGAGTGTCGGTCATTGAGTATGTCTTGCTCTTCCGGGACAGAATGACAGCCTTGACATGGCTGGTGCATGACAATATGGCCCAGGCCCAAGCTGACCAGAAGCGGTGGTATGACCAGAATGCTTGTGAGAGGTCCTACCAGGTGGGTCAAAAGGTGTAGGTACTGGTCCCCATACCACAAAACAAGCTTCAGGCGGCCTGGGAGGGTCCATATCTCATGCACCAGCAGCTCAACGCTGTCACCTATCTGGTCACCCTGGACCACGCCCATGGAAGGAGGAAGGCCTTCCACGTGAACATGATGAAGGCACATCCTGAGCGGGAGGCTTGTGCCCACCCAGTGTGCAACCTTCCCGAGGAAGGTGAGGTAGAAACCCTCCTGGATCTGCTCACCCAAGCCAAGGCAGGTTGATCCATCGAGGATGTGGGGGTTGGCCACCAGCTCTCGGAGGGCCAACGTTCCCAGCTGGGGGTCACCCTACACCCTACACCCCTTTTGGGAGCTGTTCAGCAGCCTGCCCGGAAAGAGTGAGGCAGCCGTCCATGATGTGGACACCGGCAATCACCACCCGATCTGGCGTTCAGCATATCGGGTCTCTCTCGAGGTACAGCAGCACATGCGCCAAGAGATAGACGAGATGCTGAAGCTGGGGGTGATCCAAGCGTCCAACAGCGCGTAGGCTTCGCCTGTAGTCCTCATCCCTAAAATGGACCGAAATATGCAGTTCTGCGTGGACTACCGGGAGCTCAATGCTGAGACGGTCACCGATGCGTACCCAATGCTTCGCATCGATGACCTGCTCGATCAGCTGGCTGGGGCCAAGTACCTGACCATCATGGATCTGAGCAGCAGATATTGGCAAATTCCCCTGACCCCTAAGGCATGGGAATCCACGGTGATGCCCTTCGGCATGAAGAATGCCCCTGCCACTTTTCAGCGGATGGTCAACACGCTGCCCGAGGGACTGGAAGGGAATGCGACCGCATACGTGGATGACATTGCCATCTTCATTCCCACCTGGGAGGATCACCTTCAGCACCTGGCACATGTGTTAGGGCAGATCCAGCGAGCAGACTTGACCATTAAACCAGAAAAATGTCAGCTGGGTATGAGTGAGGGCCACTACCTGGGACACCGGGTAGGTGGTAGGGCTCTGATGTCCTTCTTGGGGACTGCCGGGTACTATAGGAGGTTTGTTCCACACTATAGTACCCAGGCCAAGCCCCTGACGGACCTCACCAAGAAGAAGCTGCCCGTCGCAGTTGACTGGACAGTCGCCTGCGAGACAGCTTTTCGGGCCCTCAAATCACCCTTTCAAGCTCTCCTGTACTACAGGCAGCCGACTTCACGCGACCGTTCGTATTACAGACCGACACCAGTGACTTTGGCCTCGGTGCTGTGCTCAGCCAGGTCAACACTATGGGTCATAAACACCCCATTTTGTACCTGAGCTGGAAGCTCTTGCCGAGGGAAGTGGCCTATTGCATGATGGAGAACGAATGTCTGGCAATTGTATGGGCCCTGCAGCATCTGCAGCCATTCTTGTACGAAAAACACCAATTCCCTGTGGAAACAGACCACAACCCACTCAGCTGGTTGCACACGGTCTCTGTGACGACTGGGAGGTGGCTACGCTGGAGCTTCGCTCTCCAGCAGTATCACTTCACCATTCACCACCGAAGAGGCAGAGACCGTGGTAATGCTGATGGGTTGTCCCGACAAGGAGAAGGTGCAGACGGGCACATGGGGGAACACAGGAATGTGATACCCCCTAGCGCCCTCTAAAGCAGGGAGGTGTGATGAAGAACAGCCGCCATCTTTGATATGGGGCATAATGCTGGCCTCCTATCTGAGATTGCCCTGACGCCATTTTGTCTCCTATTAGAATTCCCCTTGTCACATGTCTGCAGGGACAGGAGCACTCCTAGACCCCACCTTTTTCCTACCTGAAAGAAGACCCTTTAGTATGGTAATGGCCTAGGCCAGTGTTGCGGGCAGATGGCACTTCAAAGATTGAATGAGGAAGCCAAGCTAGCAGGGAGCAAGGAGATGCCTGAGGGCTCAATTAAAGTATACATGTCAGGTGGCTACAGGATACACACCTATTGTCTTCCCAGCCAGACCGTCTACAACATGAAATTATGAATTATGGATGGATCGTTCGAGGTACAGGCTCATAAAAATATCCTCATAGCCCTGAAGAAATTGTGCCTCTGACAGTGCAACTCCCGAGTCCGTGAGAGTTCTGGAACCTGAGATATAGAGATCAGCCTCCCACAGTGATTGAATGGGTCCAGGTTTGATACCTGTACGACAGGCAGAACAAACCACATGCACTGGTACCGCCCGTGTACTGATCCGATCTTCCTGAGATAAGTTATTCAATTTATTAGATATTGGGAATAGATTCTGCAGGGAAGCTGGAGGGTGGGGATTGTTATCCCACCCAGGTACAGGGGGGAGAGACACAGAAGGTGTAAGAGCCGAGGACAAATGGAGAGTGCAGACGCACATGAGAAGATGATGATGAAATAAGGAACAGGGCATGCCAGCCAGAGGGGAGCAAGCACATGCTTTCTGGGGGCTGCCCGACACTAGAAATCTTGTACCTTTGGAACGCAGAGCTCCCCGGCCTCCACAAGTGACCTTTAACCTGGTAAATTGACCTCCAGCTTTATACCTCTAAGCCTTGTACTATTATTGTTATATTTTACTCTGACTGTAACTCTTGGTATATTTTTTCTGTATATTTCTTTTAATTATCTAGTGCGCCCTTAAGACAATTAAACCATAAATTAATTTTGGGCTGATCCTTTTATTCTGATTACGAATCTTAGAATACCCGACGTGGGTAACAGGGCAGTCTCCCCGGTGGCCATTTGCTCTAGGTGCAGTTCCCTTATTGGCCTGAGAGACAATGAGGGCGTCGGAGAGCTGTACCTGTGTGGTTACGTCACGGATTGGTGACGTGGGAGGAACCAGTGTCCTTCACAAAGATGTTATGAGACGATGATGCAGCATACGCGACCAATATAGGAGGGAAAGAAAATACATATATTATGACCACCTGTCATTTCTTGATCCCAGTATGGATCTGAGACCGTAAGTTCAAACATCTCAATGCATTACACATATGTATTTTATGCTCATATATAATTTTTTTTTATTTTCACACTTTCATAACAGAACTCAGTCCAACCTCACTGAGAGGGAGACAGGGTAAGACTCAGAGGCCATAATTGATCTGGTCGGGGATGGCGAAAAGGTGGCTGGCCCATCTTTTTATTTTGTTTTCCCCCTTGCCCGGCTAGCGCCTTATTGTGGCGCTGCGGAATGCAATTTGGGGGTCATCACTCGGCGCTGCATAGTTATTGTGCGCATGCGCTCTGCTCATGTATCACTGCAGGCTTACCCTGTCAGCGCTGTGTCATGGCGCTGCGTGACTCATTCTTGGGGTTTGTACTCGGCGCTGCTTATTTACTATTTGCATGCGCCCTGTCCCTTTGTCACTGCGGGCTTATCCGGCCCCCTTTTCCCTCATCACATAAGCTCTATTATGAGCAGTGTGTTGTGCTCTTACGCCCTCTGGAGGTTCAATAGCGAGCGCTTTGCGCATGTGCGCACTTTCATTTTCAGCCACCATTATTTTGTGGCGCTGGTGCACTTCCTCATTCCCCCATGCTTATCAAGGTGCTTACCTGGACACCGTCTGCCCATCTGTGAGTAATTGTCTAAATTTCTCCTGCCGCTACTTAAGTCTTTCCTTGCCTATCCCCCAGCACTTCCCCTGACGAAGCTGCGCTCAGCAGCGATATGCGTGGGGCCTCCCCACACTTTCTGGATCCCGGGATCATCTTCTTTTACTCCTGACTTCTGACAGCCCAGACTGCAGACCAGATGACCTGATTGAGTGATTTATACTCATACCTTGTATTCTTCCTACCATTGTGCCACATATCCTGACCTTTGTGGGCACTTTTCTATAGCCTGGGTTATATCTTTGTCCCACCTGACCACCTTGCTTTATATTTATATTTTTCCTTTGGTTTAATTTATCTTTTGCTGGTATAATCCCCCCCTTTTTTTTTTTTCCTATTATGGTCCCTTGATAGTTACAGGCTTGTCTTCCATAGCAGGGCTACTCATTCATAGTGGGGGTATCTGGGGACGCCCAGACCCTCTGTGCTCTTTTATAGGTTTGTACTATTATATCTGTATTATTGAATTATTGAGCCACATTTTTATAGGGCTTAGGGGGTTTTATTCCCCACTTTACAGGTTTCCCTTATATGCTGTCTAATTATTGATTTTCATATATAGGTATTTTTTGGTTGCCATTATTGTTGGATTGTATAGCACATATATTGCTATTTGTATTTTGGGCTGTCTTTCATGAGTATTCACCATGGGACCAGGGGTGTGGTTGTTATATTTTAACATGCTTTTATTCTAGTGTATGTGTCTCTGTTTTCAATAAACTTTTTGTAATTTGTTGCTACTCAGCTTTCATTTTTCTGGGTGTGCGCTCCGTTTGCGTGTCTGCTTTTCTTGGTTGCTTTATTGTGGCTGGCCCATCTTCTGATCCTTCCAGCTGCATCCCTCCAAGACCATCTGCACCAGCACAAGAAGCTCCACCAACAACATGCCCAAATGCTGCACCACCACCCACAGCTGCACCAGCACCAGTCAGCCAGGAAGATCCAGGAAACAGCAGCAGCCCTACTGTACTGCCTCCCCACAGCCTGCTGTGATATCTCACCATGGGCGATGAAGAGAGCTCCAGGATACATGGAGGCATGTGGATAGGGGGGTTCTGAATTATCTGTCCAGGGCTGCCCAGGATGAGGGTAAGGAGGCATATTCCCGCAGTCTGACCTGGTACCTCCGTCCTCTACCCTGTGAGGTGAAGCTACGTGTGAGATGGTGCATTCAGATCTTTGTTGATGCATGCACCCCCAATACCCCATATGAGGTGTTTGAATTCTTGGAGAGGTGGCAGCCCCATAACCTCATGAGAGTTCAAACAACCCACAAGTGCATGCTCAACAGGGATCTGATGCACCTCCTCCACGTGTGCCTACACCTCAACCCTTTCCCCCCAAAAAACAGCCATTGCCACAACAGCCACAAATGCCATCCTACCACCAACCTTCCCAATATGACGACTTGTACAGATCCAGGGTTGGAGGCTGGTCCCAACCTGGGTTTGGACTACATGGCCATATTGGGGGTATGAGTCACGTGGCTTCTATAATCCCCACGAGGCACATACTCAATATTCCTATGGTCACTTGGCAAGTCTACAATCAGACCATAGCCAACATCTCCAGCATGGGCAAGAGAATCTTCCCACACAGGGTGAAGGACAATTGGCCCAACAAAGGCAGCAAGATACTGAAACAGGACTGCCGCCATTACCTCCACCAACGTTCCAAAACCTTAAAGTTTGTTTTTGTTATATACAGTATTTTGCTGATGCAAAAATATTTTGTTTTCTGCTGTGATAGCTTAAGGATATGTTCAAAATATGTTAGGCCAAATTTATATGGCCACAAAAGCCATATGAGGTGAATATGGTTTTGGATAATAGCAAATTTGTTTTGGCGTTATAAAAAAGTTTTACAAGCCAATTTATGTTTGTTCTAACAATCATTAATGCACCATACATAATTAGATTTAAAACATCTCTTAAATAAGTAAAATCAGCACACACATTAACTTAACAGAAAAAATTATTTATACATATATCACAATTTTGAAATTATAACATAGAGACAGCATTATCTTGCCAGGGAGTAGCACCCTCGGGTGTAAGAAAATCTACTATATAATTGTCTAAGGGTCACTTCCGTCTTTCTGTCTGTCCTTCTGTCTGTCTGTCTCGGATATTCATTGGTCGCGGCCTCTGTCTGTCATGTAAATCCAAGTCGCTGATTGGTCGCGGCAAAACAGCCACGACCAATCAGCAACGGGCACAGTTCGGCGGCAAAATGGCCGCTCCTTGCTCCCCGCAGTCAGTGCCCGCTCCATAATCCCCTCCAGTCAGCGCTCACACAGGGTTAATGGCAGCGCTAACGGACAACGTTATGCCGTGGTGTAACGAACTTCGTTAACGCTGCTATTAACCCTGTGTGACCAACTAAGATCTAATGTTAAAAAATAAAAAAAATTAAAAAATCGTTATATACTCACCGTCCGTCGGCCCTTCGGATCCTTAACAGGCCTTTCCCGCTTCTCGCGACGCTCCGGTGACCGCTCCATGCATTGCATGCGAGATGATGATGAAGCGGCCTCGCGAGACTGCTACGTCATCATCTTGTGAGACCGCAATGCACTCTTGAGACCGGAGCACGTGAG
Organism: Ranitomeya imitator; assembly: GCF_032444005.1. Taxonomy (NCBI): domain Eukaryota; kingdom Metazoa; phylum Chordata; class Amphibia; order Anura; family Dendrobatidae; genus Ranitomeya; species Ranitomeya imitator. The sequence goes on from NC_091287.1 coordinate 189,317,208, forward strand.
GAGCGTCGGTAACTGCTTTGCCTGGATCCAGGGCCCAACGGAAGGTGAGTATATAACTATTTTTTATTTTAATTCTTTTTTTTTTAACAGGGATATGATGCCCACATTGCTATATACTACGTGGGCTGTGCAATATACTACATGGGCTGTGCAATATACTATGTGGGCTGTGCAATATACTACATGGGCTGGGCAATATGCTACGTGGGCTGTGCAATATACTACATGGGCTGTGCAATATACTACGTGGGCTGTGCAATATACTACGTGGGCTGTGCAATATACTACGTGGGCTGTGCAATATACTACGTGGGCTGTGCAATATACTACGTGGCTGTGCAATATACTACGTGGCTGTGCAATATACTACGTGGGCTGGGCAATATACTACGTGGGCTGGGCAATATGCTACGTGGGCTGTGCAATATACTGCGTGGGCTGTGCTATATACTACGTGGCCTGTGCAATATACTACGTGGCCTGTGCAATATACTACATGGGCTGTGCAATATACTACGTGGCTGTGCAATATACTACGTGGCTGTGTATACTACGTGGGCTGTGCTATACACTACGTGGGCTGTGTTATACACTACATGGGCTGTGTTATACACTACGTGGTTTGTGTTATACACTACATGGCCTGTGTTATATGCTGCATGCGTGGGCTGTTATATACTACGTGGCTATGTTATATGCTATGTTGGCTGTTATACATTCTGTGGGCTGTGCTATATACTATGTGGCTGTGCTATATACTCCATGGGCTGTGTTATATACTACGTGACTGTGCTATATACTCCTTGGGCTGTGCTATATACTCCGTGGACTGTGCTATATACTCTGTGGGCTGTGCTATATACTACGTGGCTGTGCTATATACTACGTGGCTGTGCAATATACTACGTGGCTGTGCTATTTACTACGTGGGCTGTTATATACTACGTGGCTGTGCTATATACTATGTGGCTGGCCGCGAACAATCAGTGACAGGCGCCGTCCGGCCACGATTTGGCGCGGAATTTGAACCACGCTTCGCTAATTGGTCGCGGCCGTCCGAATCCTGTGTATTCAATGTATTATTCTAAAATCTTCATAAATAAACTACATACATATTCTAGAATACCCGATGCGTTAGAATCGGGCTACCATCTAGTAATTAGTATAAATATCATGGGCTTTTAGTCCTGAAAGTGACGACGCTGAGGTATGACATGTGGTGTAGGCCTACCCACAATAGGCAACACATCTTCAGCACCATCAGCTGAGGAGCACTCATGTAGTCTGGTGAAATTGTGTAGTATTATACAAGCTTTGATAACTTCGTTGACGTTGGCTTCACTCAGCTGTGTGCCTGACTGGAGAACCCACCTTTTGGCACAAAGAATGCAAAAGGCGCACTCCACCAGTCGCCGTGCCCGTGATAGATGTAAGTTAAATATCCGCCACCAGTGCTCCAGGTTTTGACGGGGATATGGCCTCATGACATGTCTTGTTAACTGGAAGGCCTCATCTGCCACAAGGACATACGGGACAGCTTCTATATTGGAGCCTGAAAGTTGACGTGGCAGTAGGTCCAACTGGTTATAGCACAGCTGCTGACCCATAATGGAAGAATTGAAGACTCTAGAGTCTCCAAGGGGCCCCAATATCTACAATTATAAACCTGTAGTGAGTGTCAATCACAGCTAACAACACTACTGAAAAATACTGTTTATAATTATAGAATTGTTACCCTGAGTTCGGTGGCTTATGCACACGGATGTGCTTCCCATCAAGGGCTCCAATGCAATTTAGGAATTGACAATGCTCCTGAAAGCCACACGCAATCCACATACAGCCTTCCATCTTGGGAACAGGCATGACCAGTTCATGTAGTCTGGACCAGATTTCCACACACGTAGCCCGGACTATGCCGGAGATAGTTGACCTCCCAATTAAAAATTCAATATCTAGGGCAGCATAAGAAAGGCCAGTTGTCAGGAAGCTGAAAGCAGACAAAAATCACAATTAACAAGGTTAGAATGGTTTTGAAAATTCCTATACAACACAAGAAATGTGTGGAAATAACAAGGCAGGTTAGCAGTAGCTTCAAAAATTAACACTGGCTATGTGAATGTAACATTAACTACCGTATATACTCGAGTATAAGCCAAGATTTTCAGCCCAAATTTTTGGGCTGAAAGTGCCCCTCTCGGCTTATACTCGAGTCACGGTGGGCGGCAGGGTCGGCGGGTGAGGGGGAGAGGGCGCTGAGGCATACTTACCTAGTCCTGGTGCTCCTGACGCTGCCCCTGCCTGTCACACTGCTCCGGGTGCTGCAGCTCTTCCTGTCAGCGGTCACGTGGGACCGCTCATTAGAGAAATGAATATGGACTCCACTCCCATAGGGGTGGAGCCACATATTCATTCCTCTGAGCGGTGCCAGTGACCGCTGACAGGAAGAGCTGCGGCACCCGGAGCAGTGTGACAGGCAGGGGCAGTGTCAGGAGCGCCGGGACTAGGTGAGTATTTTATATTTACCTGTCCGCGTTCCACACGCCAGGCGTCGCTCCATCTTCCCGGCGCCGCTCCATCTTCCCGGCGTCTCTCTGCTCTGACTGTGCAGGTCAGAGGGCGCGATGACGCATATAGTGTGCGCCGCCCTCTGCCTGAACAGTCAGTGCGGAGAGACGCCGGGGCGAGACGCCGGGAGCTGCAAGCAAGAGAGGTGAGTATGGCTTTTTTTTTTATTATAGCAGCAGCAGCAATGGCACAGCTTTATAAGGAGCATATATGGGGCAAAAATGAACGGTACAGAGCACTATATGGCACAGCTATGGGGCAATAATGAACGGTGCAGAGCACTATATGGCACAGCTATGGGGCAAAAATGAATGGTGCAGAGCACTATATGGCACAGCTATGGGGCAGGAATGAACGGTGCAGAGCACTATATGGCACAGCTATGGGACAAAAATGAACGGTGCAGAGCACTATATGGCACAGCTATGGGGCAATAATGAACGGTGCAGAGCACTATATGGCACAGCTATGGGGCAAGAATGAACGGTGCAGAGCACTATATGGTGCAGAGCACTATATGGCACAGCTATGGGGCAAGAATGAATGGTGCAGAGCACTATATGGCACAGCTATGGGGCAATAATGAATGGTGCACAGCTTTATATGGCACAGCTATGGGGCAAAAATGAACGGTGCAGAGCACTGTATGGCACAGCTATGGGGCAATAATGAATGGTCGAGCACTATATGGCACAGCTATGAGGCAAAAATGAACGGTGCAGAGGCAGAGCACTATATGGCACAGCTATGGGGCAAAAATGAACGGTGCAGAGCACTATATGGCACACCTATGGGGCAAGAATGAACGGTGCCGAGCACTATATGGCACAGCTATGGGGCAAGAATGAACAGTGCAGAGCACTATATGGCACAGTTATGGGGCAAGAATGAACGGTGCAGAGCACTATATGGCACAGCTTTCTATGGTACATCTATGGGGCAAGAATGAACGGTGCAGAGCACTATATGGCATAGCTATGGGCCAAGAATGAACTGTGCAGTGCACTATATGGCACAGCTATGGGGCAATAATGAACGGTGCAGAGCACTATATGGCACACCTTTCTATGGTACATCTATGGGGCAATAATGAACGGTGCAGAGCACTATATGGCACAGCTATGGGGCCATAATGAATGGTATGGAGCATCTATTTTTATTTTTGAAATTCACCGGTAGCTGCTGCATTTTCCACCCTAGGCTTATACTCGAGTCAATAAGTTTTTCCTGTTTTTTGTGGCAAAATTAGGGGGGTCGGCTTATACTCGGGTCGGCTTATACTCGAGTATATACGGTACATATCCTAATGAATATTTTAATTTAGTTTGTACATATATTAATACTCAATTTACATCAGCTGCTAAGCAAAACTAAATAACACATTTATTAGAAACATATCATCAACATAGAGTATGTGAGGATGAGGTGTACATACCGTTAAGGAAGTAGAAAACACTCCTCTGCAGATATACATTTCCGCATCCTGATGTTCTGAAATGTTATTCCAGGTTGCACTTTCTCCAACAAAATATCAAAGGTCGCAATACTCATGCGACAATACTGGAAAAATTTGTCGGGATGTGTCTGCAGAGATGCATATAGCCTGTGGAAATGGCCTTTAGTGAGGCGTTGCCCCAAAAGCGGATCGACCCACAGTCGTCTCCTCCTCCTCGGATCCACTATCACTAGTATGGCTGCCCAAAACGACATGACAACACCCAGTTATATAACACATGCTCAGTTGGAGTGAAATGCAGTAGGTTTGACATGTTGCCAAAGAACCACCAACACACCAACAGAAGCACAGCAACAAAATGGCCAGATTGGAGGCTGTCACCTGTTGTAGAGGCAATAAATAGGGTTGCTGATGACAATTTAAATTAATTTCAGGCCTAAAAACCATTAAATGTCCATTTTGGAAGGTTGCGAGAAAAAAAATCGCAGTATGGGTGCCATACGGATTACATACGGAGGATGACAGGCGTAAAATATGCTGCCACACCATGCCAAAGGATTACAAAATGGAACACTGTTCAAGGAACATTTCTGCGTATCTCGGCCGTAAAAAACAGACTGTATTTTTATACGTTAGGTGTGACGCCGGCCTAAAACAGACTTCTGGGAGAAAGTCAGTGTTCGGAGTTCGGTGCCAGACACTAGGTGCCTGGTACGAACCGATTTGCTCATCCCTATTTATTAATCTACAATTGATGGCTTAAACATTGTTCCAGAAGATCTAACAGTCATTTGCATTATTGTCACTGGTTTACTGTGACAGAGAAGAGCCAGAAGACCGCATTTCTCCTACTCCTGCACTGATTAGAAGCACTTCATTTCATATTAAACAGTGCAGGTTTCTTTTAGCAGTGCAGGGGTTCATCTGCTCTGTTGAAAGCTATTGGGAGCTTTTCTGCATTAATGCTCTCAGCTGTTCACCGCTAGCCCCTCCCATCTTCTATATAATCTGGGCCCTGGCCAGCACTCATTGCCAGAGCCAGCTTATGCTGCATGGTTGGAGATAGTGGTTGGTGGTTGTTGTTTGAGAAGGCGTTTGGTGGATTTATCTGAGACTATTGTGAGGTTTTGGGAGTGTGTTAATCCCCTTCTTTTCCTACTTTTGTTTTTCCCCATCCTCCACTCCCCGATGTATACCTTTGTTGTTTGTGTGAGTATATTTGTATGATTGGTATTTTCATTTATTCCTGTTTGTATTACCTTGTTAATTTGGTTGGTGTATAAGGATATACTACTACTACTCCAATCTTCCCTGTGTGGTGGTTACAGACTGAGGGCGGATTCAGGGCCATCAGGGCGGATTCAAGATACGTGGCCAAGGTGTCTTCATCATTAGAAGGGATCTGAGGAACAGGGCAAGCTAGGGCACCCCTAGCTTTAGAGACAGGGAAGGAGCCCTTGGTCCTGGAATACCTAGCAACAGAGTTATGACATTAGCTCAGGCTGTAAACGTTTTTTGATCCAATATGGATCCAATTACTGCTTTGACAGGGCAACTCAGCCTGGAGGTGGCAAGTTTATGTATTGTTGTTTTTCAGCACCCTGACACATCAGGTTTGGGGACCGCGACTCCCAAACAACCCCTATTGGAGCCCAAGATCCCTTTGCCTAACAGGATCTCTGAGGGGGGGGCATGACAAGCTTGTTGTTTTCATTAAGGCCTGTAACCTATACTTTAAGTTACCTCCTTTCTCCGCAGGAACTTATCAACGGGTGGTAATAATCTCGCTCCTTCAGGGTGACCCCAAGCATGGGTACTCTCTCTCCCGTTGCACTCCCTTTTGTTCCAGATGGTGGAGGATTTTTTTCTGGCTCTGGGTCATATACCGTATTTTTCATACTATATTCCAAGAAGTATCATTTCTCCTTGCGGAGATCGACATGCTAAGCATGCCAAGATGAAGAGACTTAAAGCCGCAATGCTCCTCTGGGTAATATGCTAATTATGCAAATTGTCTCTTCAGAGAGGAAGAGAGCTAGAACTCTAGTGCCACCTATTGGAAGGTAGCAATCCTATAAATCAATGTTGACCCTTTAACGAGCCTTGTCACATGACTCTCACACAGCCAAACCAGATCTCCGCTTTGCACTGATGAGGGGCAGCACCCCGAAACACAGTGTCTGCAAATTGAGATTCTGGTTTGGCTATTATCCTAAGTCATGTGACATGGCTCATTAAAGGGTCAACATTGACTTGTAAGATTGCTACCTTCCAATAGGTGGCACTAGAGTTCTAACTCTCTTCCTCTCTGAAGAGACAATTTGCCTAAATTTAGATTATAAGACGCACCGGACGATAAGACGCACCTAGGTTTTAGAGGAGGAAATTAGGCAAATAAATGGTCAATTCTGTACTTAATATTCCCTATCCTAGTATATATGGTCCCCTCATCCCCATTCTGATACACATGGCCCCTCATCCCTATCCTGGTATACATGGCCCCCTCATCCCTATCCTGTATGCGTGGCCCCATCCTAATCCTGGTATGATTAGCACCATCCCGTTCTCATTATGCATGGCTCCATCCCAGTCCTGGTATGATTGGCCCCATCCTTATTCTGGTATGATTGGCCTCATCACGGTCATGGTTTGATTGGTCCCATCCTTATTCTGGTATGATTGTCCCATTGAGGTCCTGGTATGATTAGTCCTATCCTTTTTCTTGTATAAATGGCCCCATCCTGTCCCTGGTATGAATGGTCCCATCCTTTTTCTTTTATAATTGGCCCCATCCCATTCCTGGTATGCCTCATCAAGAAAGATAAAAAAAAAAATTACACCTACCTTCCTCCGCTCCCTCGCAGTCACAGCGTCCTGCTCCGGAGCCAGCAGCTGCTTAATTCTTGTAAGCAGCGCATGGCAGGGACGTCATGTGCTGCTCACAAGCAGAGCACAACTGTCAGAATACTCACTGGGACCGTTCATTGCAGAGAGCTACGAGTATCCATTCCTCTTCAGTAGCGCACAGTGTCAGCCAGCGGCTTCCTGTTGCTGTGGCGGTCACATGTGCCGATACTTAAGAGAATTGAATAGTCAGGATATTCATTTCTCTTAAGTATTGGCACATGTGACAGCCTGCAGCAGCAGGAAGGCTCCGGTTGACACTGCGCACTGCTGAAGAGGAATGGATACTCACCTCTCTCTTCGATGAATATTGAAGTGAGTGAGTGAGTGAGTATTTTTGCAGCTGCCGGCAGCATAGCAGGACATTGCGAGAGAGTGGAGGAAGGTAATTGTAATGGTTTTTTTTTCTAATCTTTTCTGATGGGACCAATCATACCAGCAACAGGATGGGGCCAATCATACCAGGATGCCAGAAAGAAACGAATATTCATTGCCCTTCATGGCCATTTGCATGGAATGCAGTGCATATTCATTTCACTTTAGCAGCGGGCACAGGAGTTAGCTGGAGCTGCTCCACCAAACCCATTCCCCCACCTCCCCACCACAGCCAGAGCCCATACATTTGGACTATAAGACGCACTACCCATTTTCCTGCACATTTTGGAGGAAAAAAAGTGCTTCTTGTAGTCCAAAAAATACAGACCCTGACGGCGTCTCCCTGGCTTAGTCCACACTATGTCAGCTTCAGCAGGGACACAGGATGATAGAGGAGTATTGCTCTGAGTTTCGGTGGTCCACTGACAATAAGTGGAATGACCCCACTTTCTGTAGTCAGTTTTGTCAAGGGCTATTGGTAAGGGTGAAGGATGCCTTTGCCTTATATGAGACTCCAGATTCCCTTGAGGTGGCCATGTTTCTGGCTATACAGATGGATCGCCGTCTTCACTAGAAGTATAAGGAAACACCACAATATGCGAGAGATGCGGGGCCAAGGGAACTCTGGTCTGAGTTATCTGAGGAACCCAAACAGTTGGGTGGGGTGAGTAGTTCTGGGAATCAAACTATAGTTTGGTATAAAGGTTGAGTGTATTTTTACTGTAGAAAAAAGGATCATTTCATGGGTGCATGTCCTTCCCTACCTCATTGTAAACAGCCACAGGAAAACTAAGGTGCCTGGATTGTTGGGAGGTTAGGAACCCGGGTGTACATATCTCCTCCCTAGGTAGGACACAATTTTTTCTACCAGCTGAAATTCATCTGGGCATAAATAAGGTGGCTGTTTCTGCCTTTCTAGACAGTGGGGCTGGGTTTAACTTGATTGATGCTAGGTTCGTCCAGGGCCTCAAACCCCATACACAGTCCAGACATGTACCAATAATGACCATCAACACAGCAGCCTTGAGAAAGGAGTATTTTACTTAAGTTGTCAGAGGGTTACATCTACAGGTAGGGGCAATGCACTCAGAATGTATTTACTGTTATGTGCTAGAGGGTATGCCCTCTCCTGTGGTTCTTGGACTACCTTTGCTCATGCTGCACAACCCTGTGGTAGACTGGCACATTTGGGAGGTGGTTAAGTGGAGCGAGTATTGTCAAGGACACTGTTTGGGCACCTGGCTAGCTAGGGTGGATATCCAGTCTGTGTCTAAATACCTGTCTGACTTTGGGGATGTGTTTTCAGAACAGAGAAGTAAGAACTTCCTCCCCATCATCCTTATGATAATCTTGTCCTTGGGGCCAAAGAGCAGACTATAATATCTCTGGTAAAGAGAGACAGGCCACGAGGGATTATATCACATAAAATTTGGCAAAGGGTCATATCTGACATCCTCAAACCCCATTTCTGAGGGGTTTTTCTTTGTAAAAAAAAAAAAAAGATGGGGGTTACGCCCCCTGCCTAGATTTCTGCTAACTCAATCAGATAAAGGTCCATATTCGCTCCCTCTCATCCCAGACCTCTTTAATCAATGGTTTTCTAAACTTTAAATCAGGGGGCGTATAACCTCATTCGAATTAAAGATGGGGATGGGTTGAAAATGGCTTACAATACACCTCAAGGACACTGTGAGAACCTTGTGATGTAATTTTGGTTTACTAATGCTCCGAATTTCAGCACTTTGTAAATTACATCTTTAGTCACCTGGTAGGTAGATTTGTTGTGCTCTACTGTGATGAAATATTAATTTATTCACCTGACCTGACTTGACCACATCACGTACATGTCAGGCAGGACATCATACAGATACTCAGACACAATAAATTATTTGTGAAACCAGAGAAATGTATGTTCTCGGTTTAGGAGATCTCTTTTCTAGGCTATATTTTATCATCCATCGGTTTTTGCATGGATCCAGCGAAAGTCCAAGCGGTACTGGATTGTGATCATCCTGAGGATTTGAAAGTGTTTCAAAGGTTTTCGGGTTTCACCAGGTACTACCGTAAGTTAATCAAAAACTCTTCGGTAGTGGCTAGATCTCTGACAAATATGGCCAGGAGAGGGACAGACTTTTACAAATGGTCCAGTCCAGCCAGGAAGGCATTTGATACCTTGAAGGAGTGTTTTGCATCTGCGCCGATTCTCATACAACCTGACATCACTCAGCCATGTATTGTAGAGGTTGATGCACCTGAAGTGGGGGCTGTATTGTTGCAGGGTGTGTCATTGTTTTTTCCTCATCTTCCACTCCATATTTGTATGATTGGTATATTCCTTAATTCCTGTTTGTATTACTTGTCAGCCTGGCTGGTATATTATGGTACACTACTACCCCAATATTCCCTGATTGGGGATGGGATACAGTCAGAGGACAGATTCAGGAGCTAAGGCAAGGTACATTGCCCTAGGCGTCTTCACCATCAGAAGTAATCCAGGGAACAGGGCAAGCTAGGGTGCCCCTAGCGTTAGGGATAGGGAAGGAGCCCTTGGTCCTGGGATACCCGACAACAGAGCTGTGACAAATATTTTATTAGAGCAAGGACATCCATTGCAGACTAGCAGCTACTCTGGTATCACTAAACCAAAGTCAATTGCAAATTAAAGGGTAAGGGTACCGTCACACAGTGGCATTTTGATCGCTACAACGGCACGATTCGTGACGTTCCAGCGATATAGTTACGATCTCGCAGTGTCTGACACGCTCCTGCGATCAAGGACCCCGCTGAGAATCGTACGTCGTAGCAGATCGTTTGAAACTTTCTTTCGTCGTCTAGTGTCCCGCTGTGGCGGCATGATCGCATGGTGTAACAAAGGTGTGCACGATATTGTATACGATGTGTGCATAGTAACCAACGGCTTCTACATCGCGCATACGTCATGAAATTATCGCTCCAGCGTCGTACATTGCAAAGTGTGACAGCAGTCTACGACGCTGGAGCGATATTGTTACGATGCTGGAGCGTCACGGATCGTGCCGTCGTAGCGATCAAAATGCCACTGTGTGACGGTACCCTTAGTCTCACCTTATTCAAAGGATAAAATTGCACAGTGCTTGCGAATACAAAAATATTGCAATTTACCTCTGATTACAAATCCTGTCTGTACTCAAGCCTCGTAAATGTAATTTTTGTTCTATTGTGTACTGTTCTCTGTTTAGGTTACTTGCCATCTTGGCAGTCAATGTGTGATTGGTTACCGAGTCAAAAAGGATTCATCACTTCAAGGGTCAATGCTTAGGGTCTGAATTTGCAATTCTGAAGAAGGCCAGATTGCTGAATACAGCCAGATTTAGTCCCCCTGCTGTTCTCACATACTGCAGAGGCAAAGGTGTTTCATCCAGCAGTTTAGGAGATCACTCAGTTTTGACCAGTGGCTCTGCTGTTTCGAACTGAAAGTTTTCTGTAGCGCACTACACCTGCCAATCAGGGAAATGGGAGGCAGAGTAGTGATAAGTTCCTGAAGAAATAAAATGAGACAAATCATGTACGCCCACCGGTATGTGTAGCATCTGTTTTAACAGGTACCAGAGACACGTATCCACATGTACCTATTAAATCCTATTACATTTTTCACATATTCATGTTTTCATACAGGTTGTGTTTCCATGTGAACCATGCAGCACAGATGACAAGGGCCAATACAAATGAATGGGTTTGTGTAGATGTGTATAGCACATGGAAGAGATTCATGTGACATCCGTGTACCATCCCTTTGACATGTACCAGAATAGAATGCAGAATGACAGATTTTTATGTGTTAAAGATGTGCAAATATGATAGATAGATAGATAGATAGATAGATATGGTATAGATAGATAGATAGATAGATAGATAGATAGATAGATAGATAGATGGCAAATACAGTATAACACAAAGTGAGGAGTGATTGGAAATATTTTGTTATATCTTTTCATTAGACAACACTGAAAATATGACACTTTGATAAGTTGCAAAGTAGTCAGTATACAGCTTGTATAATAATTAGTGTTGAGCGATACCTTCCGATATCGGAAAGTATCGGTATCGGTTTGGATCGGCCGATATTCAAAAAATATCGGATATCGCCGATACCGATACCCGATCCCAATGCAAGTCAATGGGACCAAAATATCGGAATTAAAATAAACCCTTTCTTTCCTTGTAGGTTCATTCTACCTGAAGGAAAACAACTAAGAATAATGTAGGATGTATGGGGGAGGTGGCGGAGACATTAAAGGCAATGAGGATTAGTCCAATCAAATAGAATAGCATGTTTTTTTTTTTTTTTTAAAGACGTTCGGATTGAAAAAGATATTGAGTATGTAAATTTTTTTTATTTTGTCAGATATTGATGTTTCACTATTCCACGCCCTTCCCCTTCTTTTTTTTCTTTTTTTTTTTCTTTTCCCACACTTTCATCTTCATCATCATCAGCATCCTTGACATCAACTTCTTCACCTTATTCATCTTCTTCTTCATCTTCTACCTATTTTTTTTTTTTATTACATTCTTCATATTCATTTTCTTCAACTATTATTATTCTTCCTATTCTACATATTCTTTTTATTCCACTGTTATTATTCTTCCTATTCTACTTCTTCATCATATTCTCATTTGTGACAGGCATTCCCGTAGTTGTTATCTATAAAAGTTGGAAGATTACACCTTCCGTTCTGCCAGTCACAAAAGTTACATTTGTCCGCGTTCAGTTTGGCCTGTAGCATCAGGCTTTATCCAGGGGCACCACGAGGAGGAACGGACTCACCCCCATACACTGCTTAGTCTTCTTCTGCATATAATTTAGATAATATCTTTTGCTCTGATATTAAGTCTTATGCTTAATGTTCTTCTGCTCTTTGTTCTGCAGCCTCTTGTTCTTCTGCTTCTCGGTCTTCCATGTTGTCGTCTCCAGGGTCTTCGTCTCCAGTGTCGTCATCTCCGCCGTCGTCGTCTCAGCCGTCGTCGTCTCCGCCGTCGTCGTCGTCGTCGTCATCGGGGTGGTCTTCCGGGTCGTCGTCATCGGGGTGGTCTTCCGGGTTGTCGACGTTAGGGTCTTCAACTTGGAAATGTAGCAGAAGGTACAAGAAGGCTGAGAAAATGCCAAGAACCAGCTGATGGAACTGGAACTCGGATGGCTACCCGAAGGTTCAAGAGCCTATGGAACTACCGAGGACCAGCTGACGTTACTGGAACCCGGTTACTAAGCAGGAGGTACCCGTGCTAAAAAGCACTACCAAGGACCGCCTGACGTTGGCGGAACTCGGATACCCAGAAGGAGGCACCTAAGCCAAAGGCTCTGCCCGGAACCAGATGACGTTACTGGAACCAGGATGGGGAGCAGAAGGTACAAGAGCAAAAGACACTGCCGAGAACCAGCTGACGGTACTGGAACCCGGATGGGTAGCCGAATGTCCAAGAGCCAATGGAACTACCAAGGACCAGCTGACGTTACTGGAACCCGGTTACTAAGCAGGAGGTACCCGTGCCTGAAAGCACTACCAAGGACCACCTGACATTGGTGGAACTTGGATACCCAGAAGGAGGCACCTAAGCCAAAGGCTCTGCCCGGAACCAGCTGACGGTACTGGAACCAGGATGGGGAGCAGAAGGTACAAGAGCAAAAGACACTGCCGAGAACCAGCTGACGGTGCTGGAACCAGGTGGTGGACCCCAAGGCCCACAGGAGAGGAGAGAACAGCTAGGCCGCGAGGCAGCCGCAGTTACCGAACCCCAACAGTCCTACAGGGGGAGCTGGGCCTACTGGCACTACAGAACCAGCCTTGACTACCAGTTCACGCAGCCCACATAGGAAGCTCCTAAACTGGAGGCACCCTGGAGTTGGCTAACTCGACCGCCCCACGACGGGGCAAGCATAGGCGTCTCAGTGAAGTTGACACAACCCGGAAACAGCTGACGGTGCTGAAACCAGGCTTGGCACGAGGGAGTACCTGTGACAAGAACACTGCCGAGAACCAGCTGGCGGTGCTGGAACCCGGATGCGTTGCCCCAGTGTGCAAGAGCCAATGGCACGACCGAGGACCAGCTGACGGTGCTGGAACCCGGTTACTAAGCTGTAGGTGCCCGCGCTTAAAAGCACTACCAAGGACCGCCTGGCGTTGGCGGAACTCGGATACCCAGGAGGAGGCACCTAAGCCAAAGGCTCGGCCCGGAACCAGCTGACGGTGCTGGAACCAGGTGGTGGACCCCAAGGCCCACAGGAGAGGAGAGAACAGCTAGGCCGCGAGGCAGCCGCAGTTACCGAACCCCAACAGTCCTACAGGGGGAGCTGGGCCTACTGGCACTACAGAACCAGCCTTGACTACCAGTTCACGCAGCCCACATAGGAAGCTCCTAAACTGGAGGCACCCTGGAGTTGGCTAACTCGACCGCCCCACGACGGGGCAAGCATAGGCGTCTCAGTGAAGTTGACACAACCCGGAAACAGCTGACGGTGCTGAAACCAGGCTTGGCACGAGGGAGTACCTGTGACAAGAACACTGCCGAGAACCAGCTGGCGGTGCTGGAACCCGGATGCGTTGCCCCAGTGTGCAAGAGCCAATGGCACGACCGAGGACCAGCTGACGGTGCTGGAACCCGGTTGCTAAGCTGTAGGTGCCCGCGCTTAAAAGCACTACCAAGGACCGCCTGGCGTTGGCGGAACACGGATACCCAGGAGGAGGCACCTAAGCCAAAGGCTCGGCCCGGAACCAGCTGACGGTGCTGGAACCAGGTGGTGGACCCCAAGGTCCACAGGAGAGGAGAGAACAGCTAGGCCGCGAGGCAGCCGCAGTTACCGAACCCCAACAGTCCTACAGGGGGAGCTGGGCCTACTGGCACTACAGAACCAGCCTTGACTACCAGTTCACGCAGCCCACATAGGAAGCTCCTAAACTGGAGGCACCCTGGAGTTGGCTAACTCGACCGCCCCACGACGGGGCAAGCATAGGCGTCTCAGTGAAGTTGACACAACCCGGAAACAGCTGACGGTGCTGAAACCAGGCTTGGCACGAGGGAGTACCTGTGACAAGAACACTGCCGAGAACCAGCTGGCGGTGCTGGAACCCGGATGCGTTGCCCCAGTGTGCAAGAGCCAATGGCACGACCGAGGACCAGCTGACGGTGCTGGAACCCGGTTACTAAGCTGTAGGTGCCCGCGCTTAAAAGCACTACCAAGGACCGCCTGGCGTTGGCGGAACTCGGATACCCAGGAGGAGGCACCTAAGCCAAAGGCTCGGCCCGGAACCAGCTGACGGTGCTGGAACCAGGTGGTGGACCCCAAGGCCCACAGGAGAGGAGAGAACAGCTAGGCCGCGAGGCAGCCGCAGTTACCGAACCCCAACAGTCCTACAGGGGGAGCTGGGCCTACTGGCACTACAGAACCAGCCTTGACTACCAGTTCACGCAGCCCACATAGGAAGCTCCTAAACTGGAGGCACCCTGGAGTTGGCTAACTCGACCGCCCCACGACGGGGCAAGCATAGGCGTCTCAGTGAAGTTGACACAACCCGGAAACAGCTGACGGTGCTGAAACCAGGCTTGGCACGAGGGAGTACCTGTGACAAGAACACTGCCGAGAACCAGCTGGCGGTGCTGGAACCCGGATGCGTTGCCCCAGTGTGCAAGAGCCAATGGCACGACCGAGGACCAGCTGACGGTGCTGGAACCCGGTTGCTAAGCTGTAGGTGCCCGCGCTTAAAAGCACTACCAAGGACCGCCTGGCGTTGGCGGAACTCGGATACCCAGGAGGAGGCACCTAAGCCAAAGGCTCGGCCCGGAACCAGCTGACGGTGCTGGAACCAGGTGGTGGACCCCAAGGCCCACAGGAGAGGAGAGAACAGCTAGGCCGCGAGGCAGCCGCAGTTACCGAACCCCAACAGTCCTACAGGGGGAGCTGGGCCTACTGGCACTACAGAACCAGCCTTGACTACCAGTTCACGCAGCCCACATAGGAAGCTCCTAAACTGGAGGCACCCTGGAGTTGGCTAACTCGACCGCCCCACGACGGGGCAAGCATAGGCGTCTCAGTGAAGTTGACACAACCCGGAAACAGCTGACGGTGCTGAAACCAGGCTTGGCACGAGGGAGTACCTGTGACAAGAACACTGCCGAGAACCAGCTGGCGGTGCTGGAACCCGGATGCGTTGCCCCAGTGTGCAAGAGCCAATGGCACGACCGAGGACCAGCTGACGGTGCTGGAACCCGGTTACTAAGCTGTAGGTGCCCGCGCTTAAAAGCACTACCAAGGACCGCCTGGCGTTGGCGGAACTCGGATACCCAGGAGGAGGCACCTAAGCCAAAGGCTCGGCCCGGAACCAGCTGACGGTGCTGGAACCAGGTGGTGGACCCCAAGGCCCACAGGAGAGGAGAGAACAGCTAGGCCGCGAGGCAGCCGCAGTTACCGAACCCCAACAGTCCTACAGGGGGAGCTGGGCCTACTGGCACTACAGAACCAGCCTTGACTACCAGTTCACGCAGCCCACATAGGAAGCTCCTAAACTGGAGGCACCCTGGAGTTGGCTAACTCGACCGCCCCACGACGGGGCAAGCATAGGCGTCTCAGTGAAGTTGACACAACCCGGAAACAGCTGACGGTGCTGAAACCAGGCTTGGCACGAGGGAGTACCTGTGACAAGAACACTGCCGAGAACCAGCTGGCGGTGCTGGAACCCGGATGCGTTGCCCCAGTGTGCAAGAGCCAATGGCACGACCGAGGACCAGCTGACGGTGCTGGAACCCGGTTGCTAAGCTGTAGGTGCCCGCGCTTAAAAGCACTACCAAGGACCGCCTGGCGTTGGCGGAACTCGGATACCCAGGAGGAGGCACCTAAGCCAAAGGCTCGGCCCGGAACCAGCTGACGGTGCTGGAACCAGGTGGTGGACCCCAAGGCCCACAGGAGAGGAGAGAACAGCTAGGCCGCGAGGCAGCCGCAGTTACCGAACCCCAACAGTCCTACAGGGGGAGCTGGGCCTACTGGCACTACAGAACCAGCCTTGACTACCAGTTCACGCAGCCCACATAGGAAGCTCCTAAACTGGAGGCACCCTGGAGTTGGCTAACTCGACCGCCCCACGACGGGGCAAGCATAGGCGTCTCAGTGAAGTTGACACAACCCGGAAACAGCTGACGGTGCTGAAACCAGGCTTGGCACGAGGGAGTACCTGTGACAAGAACACTGCCGAGAACCAGCTGGCGGTGCTGGAACCCGGATGCGTTGCCCCAGTGTGCAAGAGCCAATGGCACGACCGAGGACCAGCTGACGGTGCTGGAACCCGGTTACTAAGCTGTAGGTGCCCGCGCTTAAAAGCACTACCAAGGACCGCCTGGCGTTGGCGGAACTCGGATACCCAGGAGGAGGCACCTAAGCCAAAGGCTCGGCCCGGAACCAGCTGACGGTGCTGGAACCAGGTGGTGGACCCCAAGGCCCACAGGAGAGGAGAGAACAGCTAGGCCGCGAGGCAGCCGCAGTTACCGAACCCCAACAGTCCTACAGGGGGAGCTGGGCCTACTGGCACTACAGAACCAGCCTTGACTACCAGTTCACGCAGCCCACATAGGAAGCTCCTAAACTGGAGGCACCCTGGAGTTGGCTAACTCGACCGCCCCACGACGGGGCAAGCATAGGCGTCTCAGTGAAGTTGACACAACCCGGAAACAGCTGACGGTGCTGAAACCAGGCTTGGCACGAGGGAGTACCTGTGACAAGAACACTGCCGAGAACCAGCTGGCGGTGCTGGAACCCGGATGCGTTGCCCCAGTGTGCAAGAGCCAATGGCACGACCGAGGACCAGCTGACGGTGCTGGAACCCGGTTACTAAGCTGTAGGTGCCCGCGCTTAAAAGCACTACCAAGGACCGCCTGGCGTTGGCGGAACTCGGATACCCAGGAGGAGGCACCTAAGCCAAAGGCTCGGCCCGGAACCAGCTGACGGTGCTGGAACCAGGTGGTGGACCCCAAGGCCCACAGGAGAGGAGAGAACAGCTAGGCCGCGAGGCAGCCGCAGTTACCGAACCCCAACAGTCCTACAGGGGGAGCTGGGCCTACTGGCACTACAGAACCAGCCTTGACTACCAGTTCACGCAGCCCACATAGGAAGCTCCTAAACTGGAGGCACCCTGGAGTTGGCTAACTCGACCGCCCCACGACGGGGCAAGCATAGGCGTCTCAGTGAAGTTGACACAACCCGGAAACAGCTGACGGTGCTGAAACCAGGCTTGGCACGAGGGAGTACCTGTGACAAGAACACTGCCGAGAACCAGCTGGCGGTGCTGGAACCCGGATGCGTTGCCCCAGTGTGCAAGAGCCAATGGCACGACCGAGGACCAGCTGACGGTGCTGGAACCCGGTTACTAAGCTGTAGGTGCCCGCGCTTAAAAGCACTACCAAGGACCGCCTGGCGTTGGCGGAACTCGGATACCCAGGAGGAGGCACCTAAGCCAAAGGCTCGGCCCGGAACCAGCTGACGGTGCTGGAACCAGGTGGTGGACCCCAAGGCCCACAGGAGAGGAGAGAACAGCTAGGCCGCGAGGCAGCCGCAGTTACCGAACCCCAACAGTCCTACAGGGGGAGCTGGGCCTACTGGCACTACAGAACCAGCCTTGACTACCAGTTCACGCAGCCCACATAGGAAGCTCCTAAACTGGAGGCACCCTGGAGTTGGCTAACTCGACCGCCCCACGACGGGGCAAGCATAGGCGTCTCAGTGAAGTTGACACAACCCGGAAACAGCTGACGGTGCTGAAACCAGGCTTGGCACGAGGGAGTACCTGTGACAAGAACACTGCCGAGAACCAGCTGGCGGTGCTGGAACCCGGATGCGTTGCCTTGCCTATTAAAGATTGTCTTCCTAGAGCCCCAACTAGCGGTGTTGGAGCAAAGGGTAAGCAGGGGGAGATGAGTGTAGGCCGAAGCCTGCACTGGAGGCAGCTTTGTGTCTGCGTTGCGTTTGCAGGACACTTTGCCGGCTACACACTGGGGGAACAGCTGGCGTTGCTGAACCCCACTAACACAATGGCGTGTGTTTTTATCTGTGCAGCTAGCACTTGCGGGCAAAAACTAGCGATGTTAGAGCCCGTGTTGAAGCAGGAGGAGGAGGAGAGGAGCAGAGTGTAGGCCGAAGCCTAGTTGAACCAATTTCAAAGGAAACCTTTAACCCCCCCCTCAGGTGTTACAAAGTACAAGAGACACACCTTGTGCAGTATTAATGCTGCACAAGTGAAAGGTTGCTCTATTAATTTGTCTACTTGCACACGCTGAATGAAAGACATACACAATTTACCCCATTCTACAGTCAAACTGTAGTGGATGCGTGACTTGGTTTTTTGATGAGACGCAGCACAGGTGTCCAAAATAACGCCTTGGTGCTTGGCGCAGCTTCCTGAGCGTTGTTATTTGCTGTACAGGAGTCTGCGCTCTTGTGTTATCCCTTGGCAATGCCCTGTTAGCGCTGCCCATCTTATGACCTCATTTCATGTTGGCCGGTGCGGTTAACGATGGCCATAAATCCCAGACCCACAGTGTCTTTTCATAAAGCCACACTGCGGTGCTGGGATTCGTGGCCTTGAGCAGTAAATATTTTGGCCGCTCACACACGTCCTTACACCTGCTTCAGACTGGGCGGCCTCTGCTGATCCCTTCTCGCATGCCGCGGCCATGAGGCTGCACAGTCTGAAGAAGGCGGAAGGAGATGAGTTAAGACAGGCGAAGATATGCACTGCTCGTGCCCATCAATCACACCCTCGCAGTCAAAATAATTAAGACAACGAGGAGCATTTTATTCAGGCAGGGCGGACGAACAGGCGCAAGTAGCCAACCAATGATGTCAGAAGACGGGAAGCGCTACCAAGGGGGGTGCTGCGTATCATTAGAAAGGAAAGTCACACCTCAGGGACAGTGGAATGGTCTCAAAGAGACACATTTTGTACGTGTTGAGTTCCACGTGGGCAAGGAGAAAACATCAGCCACCTTGTACAAATGCAGCAGTACTGCTGTACAAGGTGGCTGTTATACATAGAAACACCTGGGGGTGGGGGCCAGGCTCCCTTCAATTTCAGTTCATGTGCCTGCGTGGCGTTTGCAGGTCACGTTGCAAGCTGCACAGCAGGGGAACAGCAGGCGGTGCTGAACCCCACTAACACATTGGCTGGTGTTTTTCTCTGTGCAGCTAGCATGTCCGGGCAGAAACTGGCGTTGTTTGAGCCCAGGGTCAGCAGGAGGAGGAGAGGAGCAAAGTGTAGGCCGAAGCCTGCACTGGTGGCAGCTTTTGTTCTGTTGTGCCAGCGTGGCTTGTGCTGGACACGTTGCCGACTACACAGCAGGGGAACAGCTGGCGGTGCTGAACCCCACTAACACATTGGCTGGTGTTTTTCTCTGTGCAGCTAGCATTTCCGGGCAAAAACTAGCGGTGTTTGAGCCCAGGGTCAGCAGGAGGAGTAGAGGAGCAGAGTGTAGGCCGAAGCCTAGTTGAACCAATTTCAAAGGTTACCTTTAACCCCCCCCTCAGGTGTTGCAAGGTACAAGAGCCACACCTTGAACAGCATTAATGATGCACAAGTCAAAGGTTGCTCTATTTAATTTTGCTCCTTGCACACGCTGAATTAAACACGTACACTATTTAGCCCATTATACTGTCAAACAGTAGTGGAGGCGTGACTACTAGTCTTTTTAAGGAGACGCAGCACAGGTGTACAAATTTACACCTAGGTGCTGTGCGCAGATTCCTTACCGTTGTTATTTGCAGTACAGGAAACTGCGCTCTTGTGTTATCCCTTGGCAATACCCTGTTAGTGCAGGCCGTCTCATGACCTCATTTCATGTTGGCCGGTGCGGTTAACGATGGCCATAAATCCCAGACCCACAGTGGCTTTTCCTAAAGTCACACTGCGGTGCTGGGATTCGTGGCCTTGTGCAGTAAATATGTTCGCCGCTCACACATGTCCTTACACCTGCTTCAGACTGGGCGGCCTCAGCTGATCCCTTATCGCATGCCGCGGCCATGAGGCCGCACAGTCAGAAGAAGGCGGAAGGAGGGGAGTGAAAACAGGGGAACATATGCACTGCTCGTGCCCATCAATCACACCCTCGCAGTCAAAATATATGAGACAACGGGGGGCGTTGTGTCGGGCAGGGGGGACGCACAGGCACAGCCAGCCAACCAATGATGTCAGGAGACGGGCAGCGCTAACAATGGGGGTGCTGCGTGTCATTAAAAAGGAAAGTCACACCTCAGGGACATTGTAATGGTCTGTAATGAGACACATTTTGTACTTGTTGAGTTCCACGTGTGCAAGGAGAAAAAGTCAGCCACCTTGTACAAATGCAGCAGTACTGCTGTACAAGGTGGCTGTTATACATAGAAACACCTGGGGGGGTGGGGGGCAGGCTCCCTTCAATTTCAGTTCATGTGCCTGCGTGGCGTTTGCAGGTCACGTTGCAAGCTACACAGCAGGGGAACAGCTGGCGTTGCTGAACCCCACTGACACATTGACTGGTGTTTTTCTCTGTGCAGATTGCATGTCCGGGCAAAAACTAGCGGTGTTAGAGCCCAGGGTCAGCAGGAGGAGGAGGAGAGGAGCAAAGTGTAGGACGAAGCCTGCACTGGTGGCAGCTTTTGGTCGGTTGTGCCAGCGTGGCTTGTGCTGGACACGATGCCGGCTACACAGCGGGGGAACAGCAGGCGGTGCTGAACCCCACTAACACATTGGCTGGTGTTTTTCTCTGTGCAGCTAGCATGTCCGGGCAGAAACTGGCGTTGTTTGAGCCCAGGGTCAGCAGGAGGAGGAGAGGAGCAAAGTGTAGGCCGAAGCCTGCACTGGTGGCAGCTTTTGTTCTGTTGTGCCAGCGTGGCTTGTGCTGGACACGTTGCCGACTACACAGCAGGGGAACAGCTGGCGGTGCTGAACCCCACTAACACATTGGCTGGTGTTTTTCTCTGTGCAGCTAGCATTTCCGGGCAAAAACTAGCGGTGTTTGAGCCCAGGGTCAGCAGGAGGAGTAGAGGAGCAGAGTGTAGGCCGAAGCCTAGTTGAACCAATTTCAAAGGTTACCTTTAACCCCCCCCTCAGGTGTTGCAAGGTACAAGAGCCACACCTTGAACAGCATTAATGATGCACAAGTCAAAGGTTGCTCTATTTAATTTTGCTCCTTGCACACGCTGAATTAAACACGTACACTATTTAGCCCATTATACTGTCAAACAGTAGTGGAGGCGTGACTACTAGTCTTTTTAAGGAGACGCAGCACAGGTGTACAAATTTACACCTAGGTGCTGTGCGCAGATTCCTTACCGTTGTTATTTGCAGTACAGGAAACTGCGCTCTTGTGTTATCCCTTGGCAATACCCTGTTAGTGCAGGCCGTCTCATGACCTCATTTCATGTTGGCCGGTGCGGTTAACGATGGCCATAAATCCCAGACCCACAGTGGCTTTTCCTAAAGTCACACTGCGGTGCTGGGATTCGTGGCCTTGTGCAGTAAATATGTTCGCCGCTCACACATGTCCTTACACCTGCTTCAGACTGGGCGGCCTCAGCTGATCCCTTATCGCATGCCGCGGCCATGAGGCCGCACAGTCAGAAGAAGGCGGAAGGAGGGGAGTGAAAACAGGGGAACATATGCACTGCTCGTGCCCATCAATCACACCCTCGCAGTCAAAATATATGAGACAACGGGGGGCGTTGTGTCGGGCAGGGGGGACGCACAGGCACAGCCAGCCAACCAATGATGTCAGGAGACGGGCAGCGCTAACAATGGGGGTGCTGCGTGTCATTAAAAAGGAAAGTCACACCTCAGGGACATTGTAATGGTCTGTAATGAGACACATTTTGTACTTGTTGAGTTCCACGTGTGCAAGGAGAAAAAGTCAGCCACCTTGTACAAATGCAGCAGTACTGCTGTACAAGGTGGCTGTTATACATAGAAACACCTGGGGGGGTGGGGGGCAGGCTCCCTTCAATTTCAGTTCATGTGCCTGCGTGGCGTTTGCAGGTCACGTTGCAAGCTACACAGCAGGGGAACAGCTGGCGTTGCTGAACCCCACTGACACATTGACTGGTGTTTTTCTCTGTGCAGATTGCATGTCCGGGCAAAAACTAGCGGTGTTAGAGCCCAGGGTCAGCAGGAGGAGGAGGAGAGGAGCAAAGTGTAGGACGAAGCCTGCACTGGTGGCAGCTTTTGGTCGGTTGTGCCAGCGTGGCTTGTGCTGGACACGATGCCGGCTACACAGCGGGGGAACAGCAGGCGGTGCTGAACCCCACTAACACATTGGCTGGTGTTTTTCTCTGTGCAGCTAGCATGTCCGGGCAGAAACTGGCGTTGTTTGAGCCCAGGGTCAGCAGGAGGAGGAGAGGAGCAAAGTGTAGGCCGAAGCCTGCACTGGTGGCAGCTTTTGTTCTGTTGTGCCAGCGTGGCTTGTGCTGGACACGTTGCCGACTACACAGCAGGGGAACAGCTGGCGGTGCTGAACCCCACTAACACATTGGCTGGTGTTTTTCTCTGTGCAGCTAGCATTTCCGGGCAAAAACTAGCGGTGTTTGAGCCCAGGGTCAGCAGGAGGAGTAGAGGAGCAGAGTGTAGGCCGAAGCCTAGTTGAACCAATTTCAAAGGTTACCTTTAACCCCCCCCTCAGGTGTTGCAAGGTACAAGAGCCACACCTTGAACAGCATTAATGATGCACAAGTCAAAGGTTGCTCTATTTAATTTTGCTCCTTGCACACGCTGAATTAAACACGTACACTATTTAGCCCATTATACTGTCAAACAGTAGTGGAGGCGTGACTACTAGTCTTTTTAAGGAGACGCAGCACAGGTGTACAAATTTACACCTAGGTGCTGTGCGCAGATTCCTTACCGTTGTTATTTGCAGTACAGGAAACTGCGCTCTTGTGTTATCCCTTGGCAATACCCTGTTAGTGCAGGCCGTCTCATGACCTCATTTCATGTTGGCCGGTGCGGTTAACGATGGCCATAAATCCCAGACCCACAGTGGCTTTTCCTAAAGTCACACTGCGGTGCTGGGATTCGTGGCCTTGTGCAGTAAATATGTTCGCCGCTCACACATGTCCTTACACCTGCTTCAGACTGGGCGGCCTCAGCTGATCCCTTATCGCATGCCGCGGCCATGAGGCCGCACAGTCAGAAGAAGGCGGAAGGAGGGGAGTGAAAACAGGGGAACATATGCACTGCTCGTGCCCATCAATCACACCCTCGCAGTCAAAATATATGAGACAACGGGGGGCGTTGTGTCGGGCAGGGGGGACGCACAGGCACAGCCAGCCAACCAATGATGTCAGGAGACGGGCAGCGCTAACAATGGGGGTGCTGCGTGTCATTAAAAAGGAAAGTCACACCTCAGGGACATTGTAATGGTCTGTAATGAGACACATTTTGTACTTGTTGAGTTCCACGTGTGCAAGGAGAAAAAGTCAGCCACCTTGTACAAATGCAGCAGTACTGCTGTACAAGGTGGCTGTTATACATAGAAACACCTGGGGGGGTGGGGGGCAGGCTCCCTTCAATTTCAGTTCATGTGCCTGCGTGGCGTTTGCAGGTCACGTTGCAAGCTACACAGCAGGGGAACAGCTGGCGTTGCTGAACCCCACTGACACATTGACTGGTGTTTTTCTCTGTGCAGATTGCATGTCCGGGCAAAAACTAGCGGTGTTAGAGCCCAGGGTCAGCAGGAGGAGGAGGAGAGGAGCAAAGTGTAGGCCGAAGCCTGCAATGGTGGCAGCTTTTGGTCGGTTGTGCCAGCGTGGCTTGTGCTGGACACGATGCCGGCTACACAGCGGGGGAACAGCAGGCGGTGCTGAACCCCACTAACACATTGGCTGGTGTTTTTCTCTGTGCAGCTAGCATGTCCGGGCAGAAACTGGCGTTGTTTGAGCCCAGGGTCAGCAGGAGGAGGAGAGGAGCAAAGTGTAGGCCGAAGCCTGCACTGGTGGCAGCTTTTGTTCTGTTGTGCCAGCGTGGCTTGTGCTGGACACGTTGCCGACTACACAGCAGGGGAACAGCTGGCGGTGCTGAACCCCACTAACACATTGGCTGGTGTTTTTCTCTGTGCAGCTAGCATTTCCGGGCAAAAACTAGCGGTGTATGAGCCCAGGGTCAGCAGGAGGAGTAGAGGAGCAGAGTGTAGGCCGAAGCCTAGTTGAACCAATTTCAAAGGTTACCTTTAACCCCCCCCTCAGGTGTTGCAAGGTACAAGAGCCACACCTTGTGCAGCATTAATGCTGCACAAGTAAAAGGTTGCTCTATTTGTTTTGCTCCTTGCACACGCTGACTAAAACACGTACACTATTTACCCCATTATACTGTCAAACAGTTGTGGAGGCGTGACTTGTCTTTTTAACGAGACGCAGCACAGGTGTCAAAATTTGCACCTAGGTACTGGGCGCAGATTCCTGAGCGTTGTTATTTGCTGTACAGGAGTCTGCGCTATTGTGATCCCTTGGCCATGCGCTGTGAGCGCTTCCTGTCTTCTGACCTCATTTCATGTCGGCCGTTGCGGTTAGCGATGGACATGAATCCCAGACCCACAGTGTGTTTTCAAAAATCACACTGCGTGGCTGGGATTCGCGTGGCCTTGTGCAGTAAATAGGTTTGCCGCTTACACATGTCCTTACACCTGCTCCAGACTGGGCGGCCTCAGCTGATCCCTTATCGCCTACCACGGCCAGGAGGCCGCACAGTCTGAAGAAGGCGGAAGGAGATGAGTTAAGACAGGCGAACATATGCACTGCTCGTGCCCATAAACCACACCCTCGCTGACAAAATAAATATGACAACGAGGGGCGTTGTTTCTAGCAGGGCGGATGCACAGGCGCAGCCAGCTAACCATGATGACAAAAGACGGGAAACGCTACCAAGGGGGGTGCTGCGTATCATTACAAAGGAAAGTCACACCTCAGGGACAGTGGAATGGTCTCAATGAGACACATTTTGTACGTGTTGAGTTCCACGTGGGCAAGGCGAAAAAGTCAGCCACCTTGTACAAATGCAGCAGTACTGCTGTACTAGGTGGCTGTTATACATAGAAACACCTGGGGGGGTGGGGCCAGGTTCCCTTTTAATTTCAGTTCCTGTGCCTGCATGGCGTTTGCAGGTCACGTTGCCGGCTACACAGCAGGGGAACAGCTGGCGTTGCTGAACCCCACTAACACATTGGCTGGTGTTTTTCTCTGTGCAGCTAGCACTTCCGGGCAAAAACTAGCGGTGTTTGAGCCCAGGGTCAGCAGGAGGAGGAGAGGAGCAGAGTGTAGGCCGAAGCCTGCACTGGTGGCAGCTTTTGTTCTGTTGTGCCAGCGTGGCTTGTGCTGGACACGTTGCCGACTACACAGCAGGGGAACAGCTGGCGGTGCTGAACCCCACTGACACATCACCTAGTGTTTTTTTCTGTGTAGACAACACTTCCAGGTGGCAACTGACAGTGTTGAAACCCAGGGAATCAAAGAGGAGCAGAGTGTAGGCCGAAGCCTGCAGTGGAGCAAGTTGAAAGGGAACCTTTAACCCCCCCCCCCAGGCATTTGTTGCTGAAAGAGCCATCTTGTACAGCAGTAATACTGCACATGGAAAATGGTGGCTCCGAAAATTATGCTCCTTGCAAACGCTGAAGTACACACTCATATAATGTGTCCCCTCACACCGTCAAACCATCCCGGAAGTGGACTTTCCTTTGTAATGTGACACAGCACAGCCGTCATTCCAACCCCCTTGGTGCCGGGCACCACCTCCTCAACGTTGTTTGGTTCTGTCACGGAGCCCGCACTGTAATGTTATCCCTTGGCCATGCACAGTTAGCGGTGCCCGTCTTCTGACATCATGTAGGTGTCAGGCTGGCAGTGCCTGTGCGTCCAAGCTGCCCGAGATCCAACCTTGCAGTGTCATCTAATGTAGTCCCACTGCGGGCCAGGGATCCATGGGCATGCGCAGTGCATATCATCGCCTCTCACTCACCTCCTTCCTGCTTCTTCAGACTGTGCGGCGTCACGGCCGTGGCATGCTATTAGGGATCAGCTGACGCCGCCTAGTCTGAAGAAGCGTGAAGAAGGGGAGTGAGAGGCTAGTATATGCACTGCGCATGGCCATGGATACCAGGCCCACTGTGGGATCACATTAGACGACACTGCGAGGTGTGATTTCGGGCAGCGTGGACGCACAGGCGCAGCCAGGACGACAACAAATGATGTCAGAGGACGGGCAGCGCAAACTGTGCATGGCCAAGGGATAACATAACAGCGCAGGGTCCATGACGGAATCAAACAACGCTAAGGAGGCAGCGCACGGTGCCAAGGGGGTAGCAATGACGGCTGTGCTGCGTCACATTACAAAGGAAAGTCCCACCTCCGGGACGGTTGGACGGTGTGAGGGGACACATTACATGAGTGTGTAGTTCAGCGTTTGCAAGGAGCATAATTTCAAGAGCGACCTTTCCCTTGTGCAGTATTAGTGCTGCACATGGTGGCTCTTTCAGTAACAAACGCCTAGGGGGGGGGGGGGACAGGTCCCCTTACATTTTAGTTGTGCCAGCGTGGCGGTCGCATGACACGTTGCCGGATACACAGCTGGGGATCAGCTGACGTTACTGAACCCCAATAACAGAGGAGCGACTGTTGACTGTGCACACAGCACTTCCAGGCACCAACTGGCGGTGTTAGAGCCCAGGGACAGCAGGAGGAGCAGATTGGAGGTATTGCCGCACACACAGCTGGGGATCAGCTGACGTTACTGAACCCCAATAACAGAGGAGCGACTGTTGACTGTGCACACAGCACTTCCAGGCACCAACTGGCGGTGTTAGAGCCCAGGGACAGCAGGAGGAGCAGATTGGAGGTATTGCCGCACACACAGCTGGGGATCAGCTGACGTTACTGAACCCCAATAACAGAGGAGCGACTGTTGACTGTGCACACAGCACTTCCAGGCACCAACTGGCGGTGTTAGAGCCCAGGGACAGCAGGAGGAGCAGAGGAACAGAGTGTAGGCCGAAGCCTGATTGGAGCAAGTTGAAAGGAAACCTTTAACCCCCCCCCCCAAGACGTTTGTAGCTGAAAGAGCCATGTTGTGCAGCACTAAGGATGCAAAAGGAAAAGGTTGCTCTTTTAATTATGCTCCTTGCAAACACCGAAGTAAACACTAAAAATGTGTCCCTTTATACCGTTAAAACCGTTCCGGAGGTGCGAATTTCCTTCGTAATGGGACACAGCACAGCTGTCATTCCTATCCCCTTGATGCCGTGCGCTGCCTCCTCAGCGTTGTTTTAAGCTGCCACGGAGCCTGCGCTGTTCTGTTAGCCCTTGGCCATGCCCAATTAGCGCTGCCTGTCTTCTGACATAATTTGGTGTCAGGCTGTCAGTGCCTGTGCGTCCACGCTGCTCCAGATCCCACCTCGCAGTCTCATCTAACGTAATCCCACTGCGGGCCTTGGAACCATGGGCATGCACAGTGCATAACCTCGACTCTCACTCCCCTCCTTCCCTCTTCTTCAGACTGTGCGGTGTCACGGCCGTGGCATGCTAGGGATCAGCTGACGGCGCACAGTCTAAAGAAGGCGGAGGGAAATGAGCGAGAGCCCGAGGGGAAGATATGCACTGCGCATGCCCATGGATCCCAGGCCCGCAGTGTGACTCAATCAGAAGACACTGCGAGGCGGGATCTCGGGCACCGCGGCCGC